>NW_026728153.1:0-300000 GCF_030684315.1 Stegostoma tigrinum
TCTCTCAGTCACTGCATCCCGTTTCTCACTGATGCTGCATTCAATTTCCGTCAGACACTGTATCCCATTTCCATCAGTCACTGCATCCCATTTCCATCAGTCACTGCATCCCATTTCACAGAGTCACTGCATCTCCTTTCCATCAGTCACTGCGTCCCATTTCACTCAGTCACTGCGTCCCATTTCCCATCGTCACTGCATCCCATTTCCCAGTCACTGCATCCCATTTCACTCAGTCACTGCATCCCATTACCCTCAGTCACGGCATCCCATTACCTTCAGTCGCAGCATCCCATTTCCAACAGACACTGCATTCCATTTCCATCAGTCAGTGCATCCCATTTCCCTCAGTCACTGCATACCATTTCCATCAGTCACTGGATCCCAGTTCACTCAGTCTCGGCATCTCATTTCCCTCAGTCACTGCATCCCATTTCCCTCAGTCGCTGCATCCCATTTCCTCAGTCACAGCATCCCATTTCCTCAGTCACTGCATCTCCTTTCCACAGTCACGGCAATCCCATTTTACTCAGTCACTGCATCCCATTTCACTCAGTCACTGCATCCCATTTCACAGAGTCACTGCATCTCCTTTCCATCAATCACTGCGTCCCATTTCACTTAGTCACTGCGTCCCATTTCCATCAATCACTCCATCCCATTTCCCAGTCACTGCATCCCATTTCCCTCAGTCGCTGCATCCCATTCTCCTCAGTCACTGCATCCCATTTCACTCAGTCACTGCATCCCATTTCACTCAGTCACTGCATCACTTTTCACTCATTCATGCATCACTTTTCACTCAGTCACTGCATCTCATTTCCGTCAGTTACTCCATCATATTTCCATCAAACAAGGCATCTCATTTCACTCAGTCACTGCATCGCATTTCACTCAGTCAGTGCTTTCCATTTCACTTAGTCACTGTATGTCATTTCACTCAGTGACTGCATCCCATTTCCCTCAGTCACTGCGTCCCATTTCACTCAGTGATGCGTCCCATTTCACTCAGTGACTGCAACACATTTCACTCAGTGGCTGCAACACATTTCACTCAGAGACTGCATCCCATTTCCCTCAGTCACTCAGTCACTGCATCCCATTTCCCTCAGTCACTCAGTCACTGCATCACATTTCACTCAGTCACTGCATCACATTTCACTCAGTCACTGCATCACATTTCACACAGTCACTGCATCACATTTCACTCAGTCACTGCATCTCGTTCACCATAGTCACTGCATTCCATTTCCCTCGGTCACTGTTTCAAGTATCTCACAGGCGCTGTATTCAATTTCCCACACTCACTGCATCCCATTTCCCATAGTCACAGCATCTCCTTTCCCGCAGTCTCTGCATCGCATTTCACTCAGTCAATGCTTCCCATTTCCCTCAGTCACAGCATCTCATTTCACTCAGTCACTGCATCTCATTTCACTCAGTCACTGCATCCCATTTCACTCAGGCACTGTATCCCATTTCCCTCACTCACTGCACCCCAAGTCCGCTCGGGCACTGCATCCCCATGAACTCAGTCACTCCTTCCCAGGACCTCAGTCACTGCATCCCATTTCCCTCAGTCACTGAATCCCATTTCCCTCATTCACTGCATCCCATTTCTATCAGTCACTGCATCTCATTTATCTCAGTCACTGCACCTCATTCCCCACAGTCGCTGCACCCCATTCCCCACAGTCACTGCATCCCATTCCCCACAGACACGGCATCCCATTCACTTGAGTCGCAGCATCCCATTTCAAACAGACACTGCATCTCCTTTCCCTCAGTCACTGCATCCCTATTCACACAGCCACTGCATCCCAGTTCACACAGCCACTGCATCCCATTTCACTCAATGCTTCACCTTACACTCAGTCAGGGCATCCCATTTCCATCCGTCACGGCAATCCCATTTCACTCAGTCACTGCGTCCCATTTCACTCAGTCACTGCATCCCATTTCCCTCAGTCACTGCATCCCATTTCACTCAGTCACTGCATCCCATTTCCCATAGTCACTGCATCCCATTTCCCAGTCACTGCATCCCATTTCCCTCAGTCACTGCGTCCCATTCCCCATAGTCACTGCATCCCATTTCCCAGTCACTGCATCCCATTGTCCTCATTCACTGCAGCCGATTCCCCTCAGTCACTGCATCCATTTTTTACTCAGTCACTGCATCACATTACCCTCAGTCACTGCATCCCATTACCTTCAGTCGCAGGATCCCATTTCCCTCAGTCACTGCATCCCATTTCCCTCAGTCACTGCATCCCATTTCCCTCAGTCACTGCATCTCCTTTCCACAGTCACGGCAATCCCATTTCACTCAGTCACTGCATCTCCTTTCCATCAGTCACTGCGTCCCATTTCACTCAGTGATGCGTCCCATTTCACTCAGTGACTGCAACACATTTCACTGATTTCCATCGATCACTGCATGCTATTTCCCAGTCACTGCATCCCATTACCATCAGTCACTACATCCCATTACCCTCAGGCACTGCATCACAGTACGCTCAGTCACAGCATCAGACACTGCATCCCATTCCCATCAGTCACTGCATCCCATTTCCCTCAGTCACTGCATCCCATTTCACTCAGTCACTGCATGCCATTTCCCATAGTCACTGCATCTCCTTTCCTCAGTCACAGTATCCCATTTCACTCAGTCACTGCATCCCATTCCCCTCAGTCACTGCATCCCATTACCCTAGTCACAGTATGCCATTTCCCACAGTCACTTCATCTCCTTTCCCTCAGTCACTGCATCCCATTTCCATCAGTCAATGCGTCCCATTCATCTCAGTCACTGCTTCCCATTCTCCTCAGTCACTGCATCCCATTTCACTCAGTCACTGCATCACTTTTCACTCAGTCACTGCATCTCATTTCCGTCAGTTACTCCATCATATTTCCATCAAACAAGGCATCTCATTTCACTCAGTCACTGCATCGCATTTCACTCAGTCAGTGCTTCCCATTTCACTTAGTCACTGCATGTCATTTCACTCAGTGACTGCATCCCATTTCCCTCAGTCACTGCGTCCCATTTCACTCAGTGATGCGTCCCATTTCACTCAGTGACTGCAACACATTTCACTCAGTGGCTGCAACACATTTCACTCAGAGACTGCATCCCATTTCCCTCAGTCACTGCATCCCATTTCACTCAGTCACTGCATCCCATTTCACTCAGTCACTGCATCACATTTCACTCAGTCACTGCATCACATTTCACTCAGTCACTGCATCACATTTCACACAGTCACTGCATCACATTTCACTCAGTCACTGCATTCCATTTCCCTCGGTCACTGTTTCCCGTATCTCACAGGCGCTGCATTCAATTTCCCACACTCACTGCATCCCATTTCCCATAGGCACAGCATCTCCTTTCCCTCAGTCTCTGCATCGCATTTCACTCAGTCAATGCTTCCCATTTCCCTCAGTCACTGCATCTCATTTCCCTCAGTCACTGCATCTCATTTCACTCAGTCACTGCATCTCATTTCACTCAGTCACTGCATCCCATTTCACTCAGTCACTGCATCCCATTTCACTCAGTCACTGCATCCCATTTCACTCAGGCACTGTATCCCATTTCCCTCACTCACTGCACCCCAAGTCCGCTCGGGCACTGCATCCCCATGAACTCAGTCACTCCTTCCCAGGACCTCGGTCACTGCATCCCATTTCCCTCAGTCACTGCATCTCCTTCACCACAGTCACTGCATCCCATTCCCCACAGTCACTGAATCCCATTTCCCTCATTCACTGCATCCCATTTCCATCAGTCACTGCATCCCATTTATCTCAGTCACTGCATCTCATTCCCCACAGTCGCTGCACCCCATTCCCCACAGTCACTGCATCCCATTCCCCACAGACACGGCATCCCATTCACTTGAGTCGCAGCATCCCATTTCAAACAGACACTGCATCTCCTTTCCCTCAGTCACTGCATCCCTATTTACACAGCCACTGCATCCCAGTTCACACAGCCACTGCATCCCATTTCACACAGCCACTGCATCCCATTTCACACAGCCACTGCATCCCATTTCACACAGCCACTGCATCCCATTTCACACAGCCACTGCATCCCATTTCACTCCATGCTTCACCTTACACTCAGTCAGGGCATCCCATTTCCATCCGTCACGGCATCCCATTTCACTCAGTCACTGCATCCCATTTCACTCAGTCACTGCATCCCATTTCACAGAGTCACTGCATCACATTACCCTCAGTCACTGCATCCCATTACCTTCAGTCGCAGGATCCCATTTCCCTCAGTCACTGCATCCCATTTCCCTCAGTCACTGCATCTCCTTTCCACAGTCACGGCATTCCCATTTCACTCAGTCACTGCATCCCATTTCACAGAGTCACTGCATCTCCTTTCCATCAGTCACTGCGTCCCATTTCACTTCGTCACTGCGTCCCATTTCCATCAATCACTGCATCCCATTTCCCAGTCACTGCATCCCATTACCCTCAGTCACTGCATCACAGTACGCTCAGTCACAGCATCCCATTTCCCTCAGACACTGCATCACATTCCCATCAGTCACTGCTTCCCATTTCCATCAGTCACTGCATCCCATTTCACTCAGTCACTGCATGCCATTTCCCATAGTCACTGCATCTCCTTTCCTCAGTCACAGTATCCCATTTCACTCAGTCACTGCATCCTCTTCCCCTCAGTCACTGCATCCCATTACCCTGAGTCACAGTATGCCATTTCCCACAGTCACTGCATCTCCTTTCCCTCAGTCACTGCATCCCATTTCCCATAGTCACTGCATCCCATTTCCCATACTCACTGCATCCCATTGCCAACAGTGACTGCATCCCATTGCCAACAGTCACTGCAATCCATTTCCAACAGTCACTGCATCCCATTTCCAAGAGTCAGTGCATCCCATTTCACTCAGCCACTGCATCCCATTTCCCTCAGTCACTGCATCCCACTTCACTCAATCACTGCAGGACATTTCACTCATTGACTGCATCCTATTTCACTCTGACACTGCGTCCCGTTTCCCTCAGTCACTGCATCCCATTACCGTCCGTCACTCCATCCAATTACTGTCAGTCACCGCATCCCATTTCCCACAGTCACTGCATCCCATTTCCACCAATTACTGCATCCCATTTCACTCAGCCACTGCATCCCATTTCACTCAGCCACTGCATCCCATTTCACTCAGCCACTGCATCCCATTTCACTCAGCCACTGCACCCCATTTCACTTGGCCACCGCATCCTAGATCACACAGTGACTGCATTACAGTTCGCACAGACACTGCAGCCCATTTCACACAGTCACTGCATCCCATTACCCTCAGTCAGAGCATCCATTTCCCTCAGTCACTGCAGCCCATTTCACTCAGTCACTGAATCTCCGTTCCCTCAGTCACAGCATCCCATTTCCATGAGTCACTGCATCGCATTCCCCTCAGTCACTACATCGCATTCCCCTCAGTCACTGCATCCCATTTCCATCAGTCATGCATCCCATTTAGCTCAGTCACTGCATCCCATTTCACTCAGTTACTGCATCCCAGGTCACTCAGTCACTGCATCCCAGGTCACTCAGTCACTGCGTCCCATTTCAGACAGTCACTGCATCTCCTTTCCTCAGTCACTGCATCCCATTTCACCAAGTCACTGCTGCCCATTCCACTCAGTCACTGCGGCCCATTTAACAGTCACTGCATCCCATTTCCACAGTCACTACATCCCATTCCCCTCAGACACAGCATGCTATTTCCCACAGTCACCGCATCGCCTTTCCTCCGTTACTGCATCCCATTTCACTCAGTCACTGCGTCCCATTTCAGACAGTCACTGCATCTCCTTTCCTCAGTCACTGCATCCCATTTCACCAAGTCACTGCATCCCATTTCCAAGAGTCAGTGCATCCCATTTCACTCAGCCACTGCATCCCATTTCCCTCAGTCACTGCAACCCACTTCACTCAATCACTGCAGGACATTTCACTCATTGACTGCATCCTATTTCACTCTGACACTGCGTCCCGTCACCGCATCCCATTTCCCACATTCACTGCAGCCAACTTCACGCAGTCACTGCATCCCATTTAAGAGTCACTGCATCCCAAAACCGTCAGTCACAGCATGCCATTTCTCTCAGTCACAGCATGCCATTTCCCACAGTCACTGCATCTCCTTTCCTCTCAGTCACTGCATCCCATTAACCTCAGTCACTGCATCCCATTAACCTCAGTCACTGCATCCCATTAACCTCAGTCACAGCATCCCATTTCACTCAGTCACTGCATTCCATCTCCCACCGTCACTGCATCCCATTCGCCACAGTCACCGCATCCCATTTCCCAAATACACAGAATCACCTTTCCCTTAGTCACTGCCTCCCATTACCCTCAGTCACAGCATCCCATTTCACTCAGTCACAGCATCCCATCTCCATCAGTCACTGCATCCCATTTCACTCAGACACTGCAACCCATTTCCCACAGTCACTGGATCCCATTTCCCTCAGTCACTGCATCCCATTAGACATAGTCACAGCATCCCAGTTTACTCAGTCACTGCAACCCAGTTCAATCAATCTCGGCATCCCATTCCCCTCAGTCACTGCATCCCATTACCCTCAGACACAGCATGCCATTTCCCACAGTCACGGCATCTCCTTTCCATCAGTCAACGCATCCCATTTCCATCAGTCACTGCATCCCATTTCCATCAGTCACTGTATCCCATTTCCCTCAGTGACTACAACCCATTTCCCGCAGTCACTGTATCCTATTTCACTCAGTCACTGCATCTAATTACCCTCAGTCACTGCATCCCATTACCCTCAGTCACTGCATCCCAGTTCACACAGTCACTGCATCCAATTTCACTGAGTCACTGCATCCCGTTTCACTGAGTCACTGAATCGCATTTGTTGTTCTCACTTGAATGCAATGGTCATGAATCTCCTCCAATGGCTTGTCATGTATTTCCAATGCAAAATTTTACCAAGTTTTGATTTTCAATTTTGATTACATGTGTCTCCTCTATTCTATAAGATGCTGCAATAAACTCAAATTTGACGAATCATAATTCAACCACCATTACCGACAGAGTTAATTTCATCAAACAGATCCAATTAGAATTGTCACATTCCCAAATCCTGATTCAAGTTTTTCTAATTATGGGCCACGTGGTTCAGAAAAAAGACACTTAGAATCAGAGAGATGTACAGTCGGGAAACAGATCCTTTGGCCCAATTTGTCTATGTTGACCAGATATCCTAAATTAATTTAGTCCCATTTGCCAGCATTTGGCCCATATTCCTCTCAACCCATCCTATTCATATACCCATCCACATGCCTTTTAAACGTACAAGCCTCCACCACTTCCTCTGGCAGCTCACTCCATACATGCACCACTATGAAAAAAATCCGGTCCATTTTAAATCTTCCCTCTCTCATTTTTAACCTATTCCCTCCAGTTTTGGATTCCAGCAACCCGGGGAAAAGATCTTGGCTGTTCGCTCTATCCATGTCCCTCGTAATTGTATAAACTTCTATATGGTCAGCCCTGAACTCCAAAGTTCCAAGAAATAGCTGCCTGTTCAAGCCCACGGTATACCTTCAACCTCCGATGCTCATAACATCCTTGTAGATCTTCTCTGAACCCTTTCAAGTTTACAACAGACAACAATACAGCGCACAACAGGCCCTTCGGCCCTCAATGGTGCGCCGACATCCTTCCTCTCGCAAGGAGACCAAAATCGATTGCGGTATTCCAAAAGCAGCCGAACCAACGTCCTATATGGCTGCTAAGTGATCTCCCAACTCCTATACTCAATGCACTGACCGATAAAGGCGAGCACACCAAATGTCTCCTTCATATCCTTTCTACCGGTGGCTGTACTTTGATGGAACTACGAAACTGCACTCCAGCGTCTCTTTATTAAGCAACACTCCCCACAACCTTCAGTGTATACGTGCTGCCCTGATTTGCCTTTCCAAAATGTAGCACCTCACATTTGTCAAACCTCAACACCATCTGCCATTCCTCAGTTTATTGGCCCTTGTCAATGTCCCATTGTATTCTGAGGTGACCTTCTTGGCTGGCTACTACACCTTCAATCATTGGGAAACTTACTAACCACACCTTCTATTTTCATATCCAAATCATTGCATCACTTCAACTCCCCCTCCCACTCCCTGAATGACATGTCCATCCTGGGCCTCTTCCAGTGTCACAACCAGACCACCCAGAAACTGGAGGAGCAGCACCTCATATTCCGCCTCGGGAGCTTCCAACTCAATAGCCTCAATGTGGACTTGGCCACCCTCAAAATCTCCCCACCCGCCAGCCTCATCCCAAGACGAGTTCCTCCCCTCATCCCCGCCTCCATGACCTGTCCGCCTTCTCTCCCACCTATCCACTCCTCCCACCTCACTGACCAACTCCCACCACTGCTTGGAATTATTCTTCTTTTCACACTTCATCAGCTCGACGTTATTTCTAAAATCTATTTTCCAATTGTTGGAAAAAGTGAGATAAAGAGAAGTAAAAGAAGTTACATTCTTACCACTCGGGAAATCTCTGAATATTCTTCTGTTGAAAGGCCGCCAAGGAACGATGCAATTCTTTTGTCACAAACTCTGTGAGGGAGACATCTTTTTCGGTTCCACTAACTCCACCCTAAGGAAGACAAACCCATGTAACATATCTAGTGACTTAAAACAGACTCTATTGTTGCCCAAGGTGGAGAGCTGGATGAACACAGCAGGTCAAGCAGCATCAGAGAAGCAAGAAAGCTGATGTTTCGGGACGAGACCCGACTTCAGAAAATTGGCGCTGGAGAATCTGAGATAACAAGGTGTAGAGCCGGATGATACTGCTTGGCCTGCTGTGTTCATCCAGCTTTACACCTTCTTATCTCAGATTCTCCAGCATCTGCAGTTCCTACTACCTCTATTGTTGCCCTTTCACTTTACTGAACTAATATGAGCCAGTAGTTTTGTTTAGGCTCGTGTAATCTTACGGTTATTGGCCTGTACAAAATCCTGAATTAATTTTGATTGACTGACGGGAGGAGAGATGAATTTTATAGAAATTTTTGTTTTCTACCAATTTGCAGAGGGCATCGTGGGCGATTGAAGGACAGTGTTATTATCCTCCAGGTCTGTGGACTGCATCGTTACCAACTTGCCTATTTGCATATACATAAAATATTCATTATGTACCAATGAAACATAATAAACCAATATTGCGTACTAAAAACAACGCTCACATATCAATGGAAATTTAAATATTTATCATAGAGTTTGAAGGATTGAATTCAATGATACAAAGCAAAAACCAGTGAAGATGAGGGCAGTTGGTCAGCACTTTTGCCACTAAGTGGAGGTTGGCAATTTGAGGCCACCCAGGAACAAGCAAGCTCTGTCTAACTCCAAGGGCAGCACGGTGGCTCAGTGGTTAGCACTGCTGACTCACAGCGCCAGGGACCCAGGTTCGATCCCACCGTTGGACGATCTTCTGTGCGGAGTTTGTACATTCTGCCCATGCCTGCATGGGTTCCTGCTGGGTGCTCTGGTTTCCTCCCACAGTCCAAAGATGCGCAGGCTCAATGTATGGGCCATGCCAAACTTGCCCATTGTGTTCAGGGATGTGTAGATTAGGTGTGTTAGTCATGGGAAACGTACGGTTACTGAGGAAAGGGTCGGGGGATGAGTCAGGGTGAGACGCTCTTTGGAGGGTGACCGTGGACTTCTTGGGTCAAAAGGGGCTTGTTTCCACACCGTAGGGATTCTATGATATGGAAGTATCTTTTGAAGTGGACATTCGTGGGTGTGCTATAACAGAGACCTTGAAATACTGCACAACAAATATTTGGAACTAGACTGTCAATTCAGACAGAGCATCAAAAAAGGTCATGGAAGTTGTCACTGATATAAAGCAGGATTGATGAAAATCCAGCAGGAAATGGTGTCAAAAGGCACAGTATCTTTTATTCATCTCCAGTTATTTTGTCCAAGGCACTGGATGCTGGCAGGATTGAAACATTTAAGAAATGCTTCACAAATCACATATAAGGACCTGCACATCTTTGAACAATGGGAGGAAACTGCAGCACCTGGCGGAAACCCCTCGCAGACGCGGGGAGGACATGTCAATTCCACACAGATAGTTACCCAAGACTGGAATTTCAATTGGCTCCCCAGTGCATGAGCAGCTCTGACCACTGAGCAACTACCTTGCCCAGAAGGGGTTTTATAAGCGCATACATTATTTCCATTAAGACAGATCCAATCCTCTATGTCCAATCAAAATAACATATTGTAGATATCATGACAACAATCATAAATGATTTTGAACAAGTAAATCAAAAAACTTGAAATAGTTTCCAAGCCTAAATACTAGATATGTTGCAGTTAAGATGAATAGCACAAGTACAAAAAGGCCATATTTTATGTGACGATCGGTAACACTTGAAAACTTGCAACAATTTGTCGCCAGTAGTGCTCTGAAGTGGCTTCATGGTGCACTCCTTCATTCACAGGAATGTAACTCCAAAGATCACAAATTCTCCTTCAATACCGTGTTTTAACAGTGACTGCATCAACCTGTGTTTATGCGCCTGACTGGAAACCCACACAACATGCATAAACAAAAAAAAATCTAAGGTGATAGGAGAAAAAAATGTATGTATGCAACGTCTTTGAAAAGCAATTATTTGTAGCAGCTGCAAGCCCATAAGGAATCTCGTTTCGCAGATTATATTCATTTGCACTGCAGGTCATGCCAGTCAGAATCAGTTTTCGTTTCATGACAGATGACTAAAATGTCCATTACAATGAACTTTGGTTGATCAGAAGATTTTAAGTAAGGGCTATGTCTTGTGTGAGCTGATGGCATTAGGGGATGGAGAAGGTACACTCACTGCTGGCATCTTGACACCATTGAATGAGCAAGCGTGGACGCAAAGGTTGTAACAGGTAACAATTGGACAGGCAATATCTTTTGAGCTCCTTCCCAGCAGGCCTGGAATACTCTAAAGCTGTGCTATTCCCTCACTTCCTCCACCTTACGTACGCTGCCTTTTCTTTTTGACAAGAAGCACCTCTGTACCCGTCATCCAAGGCTCCTTAATCTTACCCCTTCTACCCTGTCTCAGAGGAACAAATTTATACATCACTCGCAACAACTGCTCCTTGAACAGCCTCCACATGTCTGCTGCACCCTTTCTGTGGAACAATTGCTCCCAATCTGTACTTCCCAACTCCTGTCTGACAGCATCATAGTTTCCTTGACCCCAGTGAAATATCTTCCCCTGGTAACTGCTCCTTTCCCTTTCCATGGCGATGGTAAATGGGAGGCTCTTGCGGTCACTGTCGCCAAAGTGTTCTCCCACCACGAGATCTGACACGTGTCCTGGCTCATCCCCAGCACCAAATCCAAAATGGCCTCCTGCCTCGTCGGCCTATCCACATACTGAGTCAGGAAACCCTCCTGAACACAACTGACAAAAATGGCTCCATCCAAACCATCTGCACTAAGGAGGTTTCGATCTATATTGGGAAAGTTGAAGTCACCCATAACAACAACCCTGATACGTTTGCACTTTTCAACAATCTGCCGGCCAATGAGTTCTTCGATCTCCCAACTGCTATTTGGGGTCTGTAGAAAACCCCCAGTGAAGTGACTGCTGCCTTGCTGTTCCGAACTTCCACCCACACTGACTCAGTCGACAAACCTTCCTTGGCAACCTCAGCCCATACAACCGCAGTAGACGAGTCCTCAAAGGTTCTTTCAGCCGCCGTTATACTGTCCTTGACCAACAAAGCCACACCTCCCCCTCTTTTACCACCTTCCCAGTCCTTAATGAAAGATCTAAACCCGAGAACCTGCAACATCCATTCCTGACCCTGCTCTATCCATGCCTCCGAAATGGCCACAACATCGAAGTCCCAGGTACCTATCCAACCTGCAAGCTCACCTACATTATTCCGGATACTCCCGGCATTAAAGTCGTCACACTTCAATCCAGCTTGCTGTCTGCCAGCACACTTCTGTGACAGTGAGGTCCTGACCATGTCCTCCCTATGCTCATCCTCCTGTGTACTAGGACTACACCTCAGTATCCCAACCCCCTTCTGAGCTCGTTTAAATCCAACCGAATGGCACGAGCCAATTTCCCACCCAGGATATTCGTGACATCACAGACCCTGGCACCTGGTAGGCAACACACCAATCGTGAGTCTCTTTCGTTCCCGGCAAATCTTCTATCAGTCCCTCGAACTATTGAGTCCCCAATGACTATCACTCTCTTCCTATCCCCGCTTCCCTTCTGTGCAAGAGGGACAGACTCTGTGCCAGAGACCTGCACCCTACTGCATACCCCTGCTAAGTCATCCCCCGGAACAGTATCCAAAATGGTATAGTTGTTTTTCAGGGGAGCTACTGCAGGGGATTTCAGGGGAACGACCACAGGGGAAGGTTAGTCAAGCTACACCGAGTAAACGTGCATTTTTGGCTGAAGAAACATGTGTTACAATGTGAGCTAATGGAAGAAGCCATGGAGTCAATGCTAAACATTTCGACAATAAGACAACCATTCTTGAAAGCAGCATACAGTGTGAAAAAGAAATGAGCTGCTTTAATATCCACTTAAAATTTATGTGGAATATCAGATGGAATTTTCTTATTGACTCCATTGTGCAATCATGTCAATCTAAAAATGTTAACTGCATTAATTAATACTAACCAGAAACGGACTTTGTAGTAAATGGTTTGACGATTTTCTGTATCTGGAACATCCCTTTTCCTTCTCGAACGAAGATCGTACCAACCTATGGTACCAAACTGTGAGTCAAACGGATGGGACACATAATCTTTCAATTCCTCATCAAAACAGTCTCATCGTATGGTTCTGTGCAATAAAAGAGAAAGAATAAACATGTTTCCCACAATTTTGCTGATGTTTACGAACAGAACGCTCAAATTCAAAAAGTTTGGGCTGGCATGTCTGCTTCCTCCAGCCTGTTTAAACTGTTCCATTCAATGTGAAATTTGTGATAAGTTTTAGCACACAGGTCTATGTGATCTGCGCCACCACCTTCTATTAGTCATACATGCTTTCCCCCTCTTCCTGTAATACATTCTTTGAAGTGTTCAATGAGATTTTGATTTTAAATCTTATTGTCATATTCTTTTGATTCTCAAGCATCAATGAATCTGATGTTGCCGCCATTCCATGCAGTGCACAGCACGTCAAACAGGAGTCTTACTGTTGCCATGAGCACTGAGGTAGTATGGGGTCACAACTGTCTCATAGTTCGGAATGAAATTCTACATATAGGGCTATGAAGAGTCATGCAGTTAATTTTATTTGACATGCAATTTCTTTTCTTCACAAATATGTTGGATTTAAAGTGATCTTCACACTCATTTAAAATGAATTCAATATCCAACCATCTGTAAAACTAGCATATCCAAATTTTAATTTGAGTTCAGTGTTACACAAATATATGACTTTTTTAAAAATTATGTTCGAGTCAACATTAACATTTCATTCCCTGACAACGGGTGAACTTACTTTTAAACTCCAATTTTCCTTCGGTATTGATGGAGAGATGAGCCTTTTTGCAAGCACCGAAAGTCTCCACCAGTTTAAGCTAAAACTTGCGAAACTGTAAGTTTCACAAATATGTTCCTATTAAACACTAATTCCTATTGAAGCAGTATGAGCTAAATTCATTCAACTGGACAGCAAAAACGGTCAAGATTTTAAAAGCAAGCAACTATTTTGAAGTCACTCTTCGAACTAAATTCCATCTTGGTGTGTGAGAGTCCATAGGTTCCTCACTCTCAACGAACCATTCAACTGTCATGCAATTACTGAAACACACAGACAAAAAACATCAACGTTAACAGTCACTAAGATTTTGAGAGTGATTTGGAATTCGTATTCAACACCCCCTGGGGAAAATCTGTTCCAATCTGGATAGTACTCACTTATTACCATCCCACCTACCTTCCCCAGCACCTCCTCCCCCTCCACGCTATTTGTTTCTGAGCTCCCTTCCACCCTCCATTTCTCAGGAAGGGTCCTGACCCAAAACCTCAACTTTCTTGAGCCTCTGATGCTGCCTGCCCTGCTGTGTTCCTCCAGCTCCACAATGTGTTATCTCAGACACCAACATTGGCAGTTCTTACTATCTGGATAACTCATTCTCACCTTGTCACAAGTGATTTATACTCATTATCTTTTCAGATTACGCATGTACATGTATATACATAAATATACATATTGCACTTTTATGCCTGAACCACTAACCGAGAGGATATTTTAAAAGAGTCTCTTCATATCTGCATGAAAGAGAAATCATCAAGGTCATAACTTTCATTTCAGGAACAACTCGAACATTCAAAGTACTCACAGTCAGTGTCCCATTTCCTTCACCAGTCAATTTGATGTGAATCTTTCTTCCAAGTGGAAACTATAACAGCAATTATATTTGAGAATCAAACTCTTCATTGCATCACCAATATTTCCTTGTCTGTTTGAAACGTAAGATAATGAAATAATCATGGACAGATTGGCCAACAGTGTAATTTAATGTGTGTTATGGCAACTCAAAATCACAACCATTGAAGTGATCTTTAAAAAGCTGTTGTTATACAACAGAGCACTTTTGGAGATGCAGTGATGAACATACTTCCTGAGATGCAAATAATATATGCCAAATTAATTCCAAAGAATACCTTTACAATTAAAAAGAAGCTAAAAATCTCTTTACATTGCGAAGCTTGTCAGATTGCTATTAGTCAATGGAAATCGTTCAGAACAATTATTTATTCCCAGATGAAAAGGAAGTGTATACATTTCATGACAACAAAATGTGAGGCTGGATGAACACAGCAGGCCAAGCAGCATCTCAGGAGCACTTTTGTCCTCCTGAGATGCTGCTTGGCCTGCTGTGTTCATCCAGCCTCACATTTTGTTGTCTTGGATTCTCCAGCATCTGCAGTTCCCATTATCTCGTATACATTTCATTTTCACATCTTATCCAAGAGAGAAAAAAAAAACACCTTCATGAATGCATTGTCAAACAAGAAGACTCACAAAAAAAGCCATTTGGCCCATTGAATATTCCTCCATCATTCGGTGAGATCATGGTTGATCTCATTACATTTATCATGACACAGCACTTCCACCAAACCCTCCTTATAGCTAATACATTCCGATCCAAGTAACATCCCGGTAAATCTCTGTTTCTGGGCCATACCTTGTCTTTCTAAATATTTTTTCAGTCATCTGCAAATTTAGCCACAGCACATGCACCTCTTTCCTCCAAGTCATTAATAAACAAGCACAAGAGCTGTGGTTCCTTCAGCGCGACCTCATTTCTTACTGACAAGGCAACCCTGGCATCTCTGTCCATTTGTATCGGAGATAATGGGAACTGCAGATGCTTCAGAATCCAAGAGAACAAAGTGTGGATCAGGATGAACACACAGAAGTAGAAGGGTCTCGGCACAAAACGTCAGCTTTTACGCTCCTGAGATGCTGCTTGGCCTGCTGTGCTCATCCAGCTCCACACTTTGTTATCTCTGCCCATTTGCCTGTTCTTTCTATCGGACATGAATCATTGGCTATTTCGTTCCCAACACTTATCCCCTAACAACCACCTCTCTGTGATACCCAGAGTGATGTATCTGTCAATTTCAATCTGCACCACAAACTCATTCACTTTGTTTCATACACTCCCTGCAATTCAATACAAGATCTTCAGTCTGGCATTTACAGCCACCCTTCTTATCTGCTGCAGCTGAAGTGAGACTCCTGACCATTTCCATACTTTTTGTCCTATTACTTGCTCTGGAAACTTTGCTGAGCACTTACCAGCTTCTAACTTTTTCCACAATTTTCCATGCAACTGAGCTCACCCACTCCACACTTTTTATTTTAACGCCCTAGCCCCAGACCTAGCTCTGTATTTTGCGAGGATACTTGTCCCAATATGATTCTCGTCGAGCCTATAACAACAGAACGACTCCCTCCTTCCCCGTACCGATGCCAATGTCCCATGAATTCAAACACATTTCTGCCAGGCCACCATTTGAACAATGTACATCTATAATTATGTTCACACCGTGCCAAATTGCTCAGATAATAATCCAGAGATTATTACCATTCTGGTTCTGCTTTCTCACCTCAGCACCTCGGTGCTCATAATCCCTCAGGAGAACCTCTTTCCTCTTTCTTCCATATCAATGGTACCTGTGTGGACCACGATAGCTGGATTTCTACTCCTCCCACTTCAAGTTCCTTTGTAGCCGAGATGGAATATCCTGAACCTGGGCACCAGGCAGGCAACACTACTTTCGAGACTCTCGAACCTGGTCACAACGAACAGTGTTCATTCCCCTAACTATACTACCTCTGATTATAACTACATTTCACTTTTTATCCCCTCCTGAATGTCCCACCTATACCACAGTGCTACAGTCAGTTTACTCATCTTCCCTATACCCTGCACTCTCATCCACACAGGAAGAAAGAATCTCAAACCTGTTCGATAAGATCAAAGGCCAAGGTTCCTTCTGCACTACATCCTGGATCCTTCCACCTGCCCTGTTCTTTGTCATTGGCCACTGACTGAGTTTCAGCTAGTTAATCTAAGGTGTGTGACTGCCTCCTGAAGCACAGCATTCCCTGGTAACTCTGCCCCACATGATTTGTTGATTGGTCAAAACTGAGATTCCAGTTCATCAGACGTAAGCTGGAGTATGGGGCCTGACCACTCGCCCGTCATGTAGGTACAAATCATCATCTGGCCTGGCATCTCCATTTCAATTACTTCGATCTTAATTTGATTTGAAAACATTCTGGTCTTTTAGTTTGTAGCCTGTAAATATTTCTCCGATTTACTTTCAATCTGAAAGCTACCGATAATAGATTCTTAAACCAGTAGCGATCACCAACCAATGACCCTGGTTCACCCTCTCGGTCCCTGATTCTGGCTTCAATTCACCCTGTCTCAAAAAAAAATGCTTATGAACTATCAGGCAAAAAAAGCAAGCAAATGGCACCTCTTACACTCTGCACTGACTTACCGCATTGCCACCAAGTTCCCCAAAATATATATTCACTTGGTGCATTTCACTCGAGATGTGATCTCTTCTTCCAGAACATGCAAAGCATACTGATCCATAGCAATATACTATCTTCAAAACCTCAGCTCTTAGCTTATTACTTTTGTGTACATTCTCAATGCTTTCTCCAAGTCCAAACACAACACATTTACTGGTTTTCCTCTGTTAATTCTCCTCCCAAAACTTCCTCCAAAAACCCAAACAAATTAGCCAGACATAATTTCTCTTTCATCAGGCTATGGTGATTCTGTTTGATTAGATTATGATTTTCCAAATGTCCTGCTATTATTTTCTTCATAGTTGATTGCCACACATTTCCAACAATATTAGACTGGTTCGGTTGTAGTTATCTTCTTTTTGCCTCTCTCCTTTTTAAATAGGGACATCACATCAGCATTTTTCCAGCCCTCAGATGCTTCTCGAGAATCTGAACCTTTTTGGGAAATTACAGTCAATGCATATACCGACTCTGAAGCTCATTGTTTAGAATCTTAGAAAGTCAACCATCACGGCGAAGAGTCCAATCTGCTTTCACTCCATTAGATTGTCTACTACCACTTCTCTCATGGTAGTGATGGTGTGGTAGTGATGTGTTTAATTCCTCCCTGTATTCTTTAGTAATAAGGGGATCCTTGAAGTATCTTCCACTGTAAAGGCTACCCTTTTCTCATTGTTGTTGTTCCTTGATTTAAAAATTAACCTGGCCATCTCAGCCGAGCATATAATTAATGGCATGACCTCTAAAACCTTCTCTGCTAAAGTGTTCAATAGATTGCTACAACCTGAAAGAAGTAATTCTTCCCCTAAATTAATTGGCAACCAATTTGAAAATGTGGCCTCTGGTCGTAAAATCTTTCACAATATTAAGGGAGTGCTGCACTGTCACTAGAGGCCCCAAACCCCACCTCTTCCTCCGGTACATTGATGACTGTATCGGTGCCGCCTCTTGCTCCCCAGAGGAGCTCAAACAGTTCATCCACTTCACCAACACCTTCCACCCCAACCTTCAGTTCACCTGGGCCATCTCCAGCACATCCCTCACCTTCCTGGACCTCTCAGTCTCCATTTCAGGCAACCAGCTTGTAACTGATGTCCATTTCAAGCCCACCGACTCCCACAGCTACCCAGAATACACCTCCTCCCACCCACCATCCTGCAAAAATTCCATCCCCTATTCCCAATTCCTCCGCCTCCGCCGCTTCTGCTCCCACGATAAGACATTCCACTCCCGCACATCCCAGATGTCCAAGTTCTTCAAGGACCGCAACTTGCCCCCCACAGTGATCGAGAACGCCCTTGACCGCATCTCCCATATTTCCCGCAACACATCCCTCACACCCCGCCCCCACCACAATCGCCCCAAGAGGATCCCCCTCGTTCTCACACACCACCCCACCAACCTCCGGATACAACGCATCATCCTCTGACACTTCCGCCATCTACAATCCGACCTCACCACCCAAGACATTTTTCCATCCCCACCCCTGTCTGCTTTCCGGAAAGACCACTCTCTCCGTGACTCCCTTGTTCGCTCCACACTGCCGTCCAACCCCACCACACCCGACACTTTCCCCTGCAACCGCAGGAAATGCTACACTTGCCCCCACACCACCTCCCTCACCCCTATCCCAGGCCCCAAGATGACATTCCACATTAAGCAGAGGTTCATCTGCACATCTGCCAATGTGGTATACTGCATCCACTGTACCCGGTGTGGTTTCCTCAACATTGGGGAAACCAAGCGGAGGCTTGGGGACCGCTTTGCAGAACACCTCCGCTCAGTTCGCAACAAACAACTGCACCTCCCAGTCGCAAACCATTTCCACTCCCCCTCCCATTCTTTAGATGACATGGCCATCATGGGCCTCCTGCAGTGCCACAATGATGCCACCCCAAGGTTGCAGGAACAGCAACTCATATTCCACCTGGGAACCCTGCAGCATAATGGTATCAACGTGGATTTCACCAGTTTCAAAATCTCTCCCACCACATCCCTAAACCAGCCCAATTCGTCCCCTCCCCCCACTGCACCACACAACCAGCCCAGCTCTTCCCCTTCACCCACTGCATCCCAAAACCAGTCCAACCTGTCTCTGCCTCCCTAACTTGTTCTTCCTCTCACCCATCCCTTCTCCCACCCCTAGCCGCACCCCCATCTACCTACTAACCTCATCCCACCTCCTTGACCTGTCCGTCTTCCCTGGACTGACCTATCCCCTCCCGACCTCCCCACCTATACTCTCTCCACCTATCTTCTTTTCTCTCCATCTTCAGTCCGCCTCCCCCTCTCTCCCTATTTATTCCAGAACCCTCACCCCATCCCCCTCTCTGATGAAGGGTCTAGGCCCGAAACGTCAGCTTTTGTGCTCCTGAGATGCTGCTTGGCCTGCTGTGTTCATCCAGCCTCACATTTTGTCATCTTGGATTCTCCAGCATCTGCAGTTCCCATTATCTATGGTGATTCTGTTTGATTAGATTCTGATTTTCCAAATGTCCTGCTATTATTTTCTTCATTGTTGATTGCCACATATTTCCAACAATAGATGTTACGTTGTTTCGGTTGTAGTTATCTTCTTTTTGCCTCTCTCCTTTTTAAATAGGTATGTCATATCGGCAGTTTTCCAGCCCTCAGATGCTTCTCTGGAATCTAAACCTTTTTGGGAAATTACAATCAACGCAGACACCGACTCTGAAGCTCATTGTTGAGAATCTTAGAAAGTCAACCATCACGGCAAAGAGTCTAATCTGCTTTCACTCCATTAGATTGTCTACTGCTACTTCTCTAATGGTAGTGATGGAGTGGTAGTGATGTGTTTAATTCCTCCCTGTATTCTTTAGTAATAAGGGGATCCTTGAAGTATCTTCCACTGTAAAGACTACCCCTTTCTCATTATCACTGATAATGGGAAGCTCAGATGCTGGAGAATCCAAGATAACAAAGTGTGAAGCTGGATGAACACAGCAGGCCAAGCAGCATCTCAGGAGCACAAAAGCTGATGTTTCAGGCCTCGACCCTTTTCTCATTATCATTGTTTCTTGATTTAAAAATTAACCTGGCCGTTACAGCCTAGCATATGATTAATGGCATTACCTCTAAAACCTTCTTGGCTAAAGTGTTCAATAGAGTGCTACAACCTGAAAGAAGTAATTCTTCCCTGAATTAATAGGCAACCAATTTGAAAATGTGGCCTCTGGTCGTAAAATCTTTCACAAATGGGAGTAATCCCTACGGATATACACTATCAAGCCTCTTTAGAATCTTACATGTTGAAAAAATAAGATTTTTTCCATCTTATAAACGCCAATGAACGTAGTCCCAGCCTGCCCAACTTTCCTAAGCATAGCAATCCCCTACGCCATTTCCGAAATCAACCCAGTCAACATGAGGTGTATGGCATCCGCGGCATTCGCTCTGTGGCCGTACATGACTTGTCAGTTACCATCCTGCTGCTACGACTCTACTTCTATTTACGATGCAGTCCTCTGTCCATCCGAACAAACTACCCTTGAACACATGGGCTCTTTTCATTTGAGACACCTTCTGAGCTGTACCTTATCAAATGCTTTGTTGAAATCTCAATGTACTACATCAACTGGTGGTCCTTCATCAGTAATGTTTGTTTCCTTCTCAAAGCACTGTAGCAAGTTTGTCAAGTATTATTTCCCCTTTATGAAAGGATGTTAACTCTGTAGGATGTTATAGCACACTAAGTACCCTGTTATTTCATCTTTCATTGCCGGCATGAACATCTACCCAGGTTGACCTAAATTGGCAATACTGGCTTGCTATTTTGTCGAAGTATCTTTGTAATAATGGTGTTATGTTCACAATCTTTCAATCCTCTGAGAATTTTCCACAATCTAAGGATTCTTGGAAGATTATCATCAGTGCCTCCATTGTATCTGTAGCTGCATTGTTCAACATGAGAGGATACAACTCATGATACCCCTTGGATATTTTCTCTACTGATTGGAGTCATGTTTGGAATTCTGTGCAGTGACATTCACTTTTAACAGTTTGCTAAATACTACCAGGAACAGAAATTGTCATCCAGCTGCAACTAAACTAAAGCTTTCAGCACAGAAGGAAGTCTTTCAATTCATTATGAACCTAATAACTCCTGTAAAGGGCAATACAATTTGCCTCAGTCCATAAATGTTCTTCCTCCAACATCCTGAGATGCATCATCTGTATTTCTTCAAATTTACCACAGATTCTGTTTCAATCATCCTTTCAGCAATACGCATGACAACAATTCGGCATTCTTAGTCCCCCTGTAGCCTCCGTTGCACACGTGCATTGTTAGATGATTATTTATTTGTGTGCCTGCTTTTTTGCTCGAATGGATAAAGGTAAATTTCTGTTCTTTTGTCATCAGAGCTATTGCCTCCTCACTCTCATCTTCCTTGTTTTATCCTGTGCTGGAATATTTAATTTGTTGACATATCTGAAATATGTGGTTGAATGGATTGGGTTTTGTAACATTGCATTCCCCACAGACCATCTACCGATACTGTTGCTTGTTCTAACAGTTATTATCTTGCAGAGTGGAAAATGCAGTTTGAAAGCAATGGAACATTATCGATGAAGAAGTTGATGCATAAATTGCTGCGATCTTCCAAACTACAAACTCACCTTCAATTCTTTCTCGGTCAGAGCATTGTGCCGGCGCAAATGAATCGTGTTCTCAATGGGACTTCCAAAACCATGGAATTGAATTTTCATGTTGATTTCTTCTTCCCTCTTCAGAAATGCAAAGTAGTATCGTGATGAAGCTTCCAAGGCGATGATTGTGTCCTTCAATGAACGGAAAAGTGACTCTTAGATTCATGGAAATATTTCACTACTTCTATAAACATGAAAGGCAAACATTCTCCCTGCATATGACCCAGTCTCATTTTATCGTATCTTTCTGATTTTACATGCCACGGGATAATCATTGCAGTGTAACAGAAATGTTGATCATGGAAATTTATCACTGTCTGCATAAATAATGGCAAATTTTCAACATCTTGCAATTGTATGAAGGCTCAGTCTCATCACAACTCGCCTGCTGCACAAAGACATTCTTGCACTGCTTTGAATGTTAGGGCTGAAACAAAACACAATCATGACACAAATGCATCAACACCCCACTTTCAACAGGTTCTGATATCCTTGCCAGGCACTGGAGGGGTTGCGGAGACTGGTGAGTGGATAAAGTCGTTCCTATGTTCAAGCAGGAAAACAGGGACTTTCCAGGAAACTACAGACTGGTGAGTGTCTCATGTCTCAAAGGTATGGGCTAATAAGGGACAGCCAGCATGTAATTATGCGGGGCAGGTTATGTCTTACCAAGTCAGTTGAAGTTTTCAAGGAGGTGACAAGGGTGATCAATTAGGGTAGAACAGTTGATAACATATACGTGGATTTTACGAAGGTTTTCAACAAGGTCCCTCATGGTATGCTCATCCAGAAGATTAAGATCCATGAGATCCGTGGTGACTTGGCCTGCCCATATAAGGCAGACGGTAGCGGTGGAAGGCTAACAAAGAGAACACAGCAGGCCAGGCAGCATCAACAATGTCAGCTTTCCTGTTCCTCTGATGCAGCCTGACCTGCTGCGTTCCTCCAGCTCCACACTTGGTTATCTCTGATTCCAGCATCTACAGTTCTTGCCGTCTCAGTGGTGGAAAGCTGTTTTTCTGGCTGCAGCTCAGTGACGAGTGGTGTTCCGCATCGATGTGACTTCTGCTGTTTGTGATATATGTAAATGACTTGGTTGCAAATGTAGATGGGGGATTAGTAAGTTTGCAGATGATATAAGGACCAGTGGACTTGTGGACAGCATGGAAGGTTGTCAAAGGACACAGCAAGATACAGACCAATTGCAAACACGAGCGGAGAAATGGCCGATGGAATTTAATCTGGGCAGGCATGAGGTGTTGCATTTTAGGAGACCAAGTGTTAAGGAAAGGGATACACAGTTAATGGCAGGACCCCAAACAGCAGTGATGTCCAGAGGGATCTTGGGGTCCTAGACCATAACTCCCTGACAGTAGCCACACAAGTAGATAGGGTGGTCAAGAAGGCATATCGCATGCTTGCCTTTATTCATAGGGGAACTCAGTGCAAGAGTCAGGATGTCACATTGCAGCTTTACAAGACTTTGGTGAGACCACACAGAGTATTGCATTCAATTCTGGCCACCACATTACACTAAGGACGTGCAGGCTTTGGACAGGGTGCAGAAGAGATTTACCAGCATGCTGACTGGAATAGAGGGTATGAACGAGAGGGAGAAGCTGGAAAAACTCTTCGTGTTCTCTGGAGCAGTAGAAGCTGAGGGCAGGCTTGATAGAAGTCTATAAAATTAGGAGATACATAAATACAGCTAACGGTCAGAAAATTTCTCCCCCGGAGTTGAAGTGTCCACTATTAGGGGGCATGCATTTAAGCTGAGAGGGGGGAAGTTCAAAAGAGATGTGAGGGGCAAATATTTCACACTGAGCATGTTAAAAGTGTGGAATACATTGCCCGGGGTGGTAGTGGATGCAGATACGATGAAAGCATTTAAAAGGGACTTTTAGTTAAGTGCACGAATATGCAAGGAATGGAGGACTATGGATCAAGGACAGGCAGAAGGGATTATTTCATTTGTTGTCATGTTTGGCCCAACATGGTGGGCCAAAGGGCACATTCCTGTTGCTGTCGTGTTCCAAGTTTTATGCTCACCTGTGTCATGATTGCAAAAAGTAGGATTGGGAAGAATTTTTGAGAAGCGTTTGTGAACATTATTTCATGTAAGGACAAATGGGATAAGGATTAGGTGACACAGCACAATCAGATCTTGGAGCCCATGATGAATCATAGGGACCTCACAAGCACCAATGATCAGAGGGATCTCAGGATCTTGATGTGCATGCCTGTTGATCCCCCAATGTAATGGACCAGGTCGTTGAAGTGGTTTGGAAGGCAGATTGGATACTTGTCTTTATTAGACTTAATATTAAGTGGTAGAGTTTCAGAATAGGCAGGGTATGTACAACACTGTTGGGCCGAACCAACATTAAGTCAACGATGAGAAAATACAGTGAGACTTGGACAACGATCAGGCTTGGCCTGATAAAGGATAAGTTACATTTGCACCATACAAGTGCTAAGCAGCAATCAGCTCCAACAAGAGAGAATATGACCATATCAAAAAAATTCCATGTCCTTACCCTCACATCATCGTTACATTTATTTTTTTTTGATGTGCAAGTGCAATCCAAGCCATGCAAGGCTACGGGCCAGGTGTTGGAAATGAGGTCAGAACAATTCAGTGCTTGTTCTTGACTGTCACAGAATCTGTCAGCTTATAATGTATTTCTCCTGTATTGTAGACTACTGAGGTGCTTGGCTATCCACTAAACCAAGGTTAACACTGATCTAAAACTAAACTGGGTCAGTTATATAATCAGCAGTAGCCAGGTCCATAGTACAAACCACCCTGCTGTGGGACAGAGTAAGGCAAATCCAAGTGAGCGAACGTGGTTGGAGACTCATTCGTTGGGGGCATAGATTCTGTTGCCACATTTGAGACACAAGGGCCGCGTGTTGCTTCCCTGGTGCCAAGGTCAAGGACATCTCTGAGTGGTTGCAACAAATTCTTAAAGGGGAGGGTGAGCAGCCAGAGGCCACGGGGCACGTTGGTACCAATGACATAGGCCGAAAGAGGGATGACATCCTGCGGACTATGTGCAAGGAGTTAGCAAAGAGGCTGAAAGGCAGGACCGAGAGGGTAATAATTTATGGGTTGCCATGAGTGCCACATGTTAGTGAGCTAAGTCATAGAAAGATAGGTGAGATGAATGCATGGTTAAGGAGCTGGCACAGGGGGCAGGGTTTCCGGTTCATGGATAATTGGGACCGTTTCTGAGCAAGGGGTGACCTGTGTAAGAGAGATGGGAGGCAAGACGCTGTGAGCGGGTCAGGAAGGAGGGGCAAGTCGCTGTGAGCAGGTCAGGGCTGCGGGGGCAAGTCCCTGTCAGCGGGACAGGTCTGCGGGGGCCAGTCCCTGTCAGCGGGAGAGGGCTGCGGGGGTCAGTCCCTGTCAGCGGGAGAGGGCTGCGGGGGCCAGTACCACTGAGCGCGACAGGACTGCAGGGGGCAAATCGCTGTGAGCGGGTCAGGGATCGGGGGCCAGTCCCTCTGAGCGGGTCAGGACTGCAGGGGGCAAATCGCTGTGAGCGGGTCGGGGCTGCGGGGGCCAGCCGCTGTGAGTGGACAGGGCTACGGAGGCCAATCCCTGTGAGCGGGACAGGGCTGCGGGGGCCAGTCCCTGTGAGCGGGTCAGGGCTGCGGGGGGGCAGTCCCTGTGAGCGGGTCAGGGCTGTGGGGGCCAGCCGCTGTGAGAGTGACAGGAATGCAGGGGCCAGTCGCTGTGAGCGGGTCAGGGCTGCGGGGGCCAGTCCCTGTGAGGAGATCAGGGCTGCGGGGGCCAGTCCCTGTCAGCGGGACAGGACTGCAGGGGGCAAATCACTGTGAGCGGGTCAGGACTTCAGGGGGCCAGTCCCTGTAAGCGAGTCATGGCTGCGGGGGCCAGTCCCTGCGAGCGGGTCAGGACTGCGGGGGCCACAGCCTGTGAGCGGGTCAGGGCTGCGGGGGCCAGTAACTGTGAGGGGGTCAGGGGTGCGGGGGAAAATCGCTGTGACCGGGAGAGGGCTGCAGGGGACAGTCCCTGTGAGCAGGTAATGGCTGCGGGGGCCAGTGCCTGTGAGAGGGTCGGGGCTCCGGGGGCCAGTGCTTGTGAGCGGGTCAGGGCTGCGGGTCCAGTCCCTCTGAGCGGGTCAGGGCTGCAGGGGGCCAGCCCCTGTGAGCGGGTCAGGGATGTGGGGGCGAGCCCCTGTGAACGGGTCAGGGCTGCGAGGGCAAGTCCCTGTCAGCGGGACAGGACTGCGGGGTAAATCGCTGTGAGCGGATCAGGGCTGTGGGGGCCAGTCCCTGTGAGCGGGTCAGGACTGCAGGGGGACTGTCCCTGTCAGCGGGACAGGACTGCAGGGGGCAAATCGCTGAGAGCGGGTCAGGGCTGCAGGACCCAGTCCCTGTGTGCGGGTCAGGGCTGCGGGGGCCAGAGCCTGTGAGCGGGTCAGGGCTGCGGGGGGCCAGTCCCTGTGAGCGCGAAAGGACTGCAGGGGGCAAATCACTGCGAGCGGGACAGGGCTGCGGGGGCCAGTTCATGTGAGCGGGTCTGACTGCAGGGGGCCAGTCCCTGTGAGCGGGTCAGGGCTGCGGGGGCCAGTAACTGTGAGGGGGTCAGGGGTGCGGGAGAAAATCGCTGTGACCGGGAGAGGCCTGCGGGGGACAGTCCCTGTGAGCAGGTCATGGCTGCGGAGGCCAGTTCCTGTGAGCGGGTCAGGGCTGCGGGGGCCAGTGCCTGTGAGCGGGTCGGGGCTGCGATGGGCCAGTGCTTGTGAGCGGGTCAGGGCTGCGGGTCCAGTCCCTGTGAGCGGGTCAGGGCTGCAGGGGGCCTGCCCCTGTGAGCGGGTCAGGGATGTGGGGGCGAGCCCCTGTGAGCGGGTCAGGGCAGTGGGGGCCAGTCCCTGTGAGCGGGTCAGGGCTGCGGGGGCCAGACCCTGTGAGAGGGTCAGGGCAGCGGGGGCCAGACCCTGTGAGCGCGAAAGGACTGCAGGGGGAAAATCACTGCGAGCGGGTCAGGGCTGTGGGGCGAACCCCTGTGAGCGGGTCAGGGCTGCGGGGGCCAGTCCCTGTCAGCGGGACAGGTCTGCGGGGGCCAGTCCCTGTCAGCGGGAGAGGGCTGCGGGGGTCAGTCCCTGTCAGCGGGAGAGGGCTGCGGGGGCCAGTACCACTGAGCGCGACACGACTGCAGGGGGCAAATTGCTGTGAGCGGGTCAGGGATAGGGGCCAGTCCCTCTGAGCGGGTCAGGACTGCAGGGGGCAAATCGCTGTGAGCGGGTCGGGGCTGCGGGGGCCAGCCGCTGTGAGTGGACAGGGCTACGGAGGCCAATCCCTGTGAGCGGGACAGGGCTGCGGGGGCCAGTCCCTGTGAGCGGGTCAGGGCTGCGGGGGGGGCAGTCCCTGTGAGCGGGTCAGGGCTGTGGGGGCCAGCCGCTGTGAGAGTGACAGGAATGCAGGGGCCAGTCGCTGTGAGCGGGTCAGGGCTGCAGGGGCCAGTCGCTGTGAGCGGGTCAGGGCTGCGGGGGCCAGTCCCTGTGAGGAGGTCAGGGCTGCGGGGGCCAGTCCCTGTCAGCGGGACAGGACTGCAGGGGGCAAATCCCTGTTAGCGGGTCAGGGCTGCGGGGGCCAGTAACTGTGAGGGGGTCAGGGGTGCGGGGGAAAATCGCTGTGACCGGGAGAGGGCTGCAGGGGACAGTCCCTGTGAGCAGGTAATGGCTGCGGGGGCCAGTGCCTGTGAGAGGGTCGGGGCTGCGGGAGCCAGTGCTTGTGAGCGGGTCAGGGCTGCGGGGGAAAGTCCCTGGGAGCGGGTCAGGGCTGCGAGGGCAAGTCCCTGTCAGCGGGACAGGACTGCGGGGTAAATCGCTGTGAGCGGATCAGGGCTGCGGGGGCCATTCCCTGTCAGCGGGACAGGGCTGCAGGGGGCCAGTCACTGTGAGCAGGTCAGGGCTGCAGGGGGCAAGTCGCAGTGAGCGGGTCTGGGCTGCGTGGGCCAGTCCCTGTGAGCGGGTCAGGGCTGCGGGGGGAAGTCCCTGTCAGCGGGACAGGACTGCAGGGGGCCAGTCCCTGCGAGCGGGTCAGGACTGCGGGGGCCAGTCCCTGTGAGCGGGTCAGGGCTGCGGGGGCAAGGCCCTGGGAGCGGGTCAGGGCTGAGAGGGCAAGTGGGACAGGAATGCAGGGGGAAAATCGCTGTGAGCGGGTCAGGGCTGCAGGGCCCAGTCCCTGTGTGTGGGTCAGGGCTGCGGGAGCCAGAGCCTGTGAGCGGGTCAGGGCTGCGGGTGCCAGTCCCTGTGAGAGGGTCAGGGCAGCGGGGCCAAGTCACTGTGAGCGGGAAAGGACTGCGGGGGACAGTTCATGTGAGCGGGTCTGACTGCAGGGGCCCAGTAACTGTGAGGGGGTCAGGGGTGCGGGGGCCAGTCCCTGTGAGCGGGTCAGGGCTGCGGGGGCCAGTGCTTGTGAGCGGGTCAGGGCAGCGGGGGCCAGTTCCTGTGAGCGGGTCAGGGCTGCGGGGGCAAGTCGCTGTGAGCGGGTCAGAGCTGCGGGGGGCAAGTCGCTGTGAGCGGGTCAGGGCTGCGGGGGCCATTCCCTGTCAGCTGGACAGGGCTGCGGGGGCCAGTCACTGTCAGCGGGACAGGGTTGCGGGAGCCAGTGCCTGTCAGCGGGACAGGGCTGAGGGGGCCAGTTGCTGTCAGCTGGACAGGGCTACAGCGGCCAGTCCCTGAGAGCGCGACAGGACTGCAGGGGGCAAATCGCTGTGAGCCGGTCAGGCCTGCGGGGGCCAGCTGCTGTGAGAGCGACAGGAATGCGGGGGCCAGTCCCTGTGAGCGGATCAGGGCTGCAGCGGCAAGTCGCTGTCAGCGGGACAGGGCGGCGGGGGGCAAGTCGCTGTCAGCGGGACAGGGCTGCGGGGGGCAAGTTGCTGTGAGCGGGTCTGGGCTGCGTGGGCCAGTCCCTGTGAGCGCGAAAGGACTGCAGTGAGCAAATCGCTGTGAGCGGAACAGGGCTGCGGGGGGCAAGTCCCCGTGCGCGGGTCAGGGCTGCGGGGTCAGTCCCTTTGAGCGGGTCAGGGCTGCGGGGGCCAGTCCGTGTGTGCGGGTCAGGGCTGCGGGGGCCAGAGCCTGTGAGCGGGTCAGGGCTGCGGGGGCCAGTAACTGTGAGGGGGTCAGGGGTGTGGGGGAAAATCGCTGTGACCGGGAGAGGGCTGCGGGGGACAGTGCCTGTGAGCAGGTCATGGCTGTGGGGGCCAGTGCCTATGAGCGGTTCGGGGCTGCGGGGGCCAGCCCCTGTAAGCGGGTCAGGGATGTGGGGGCGAGCCCCTGTGAGCGGGTCAGGGCTGCGAGGGCAAGTCCCTGTCAGCGGGACAGGATTGCGGGGTAAATCGCTGTGAGCGGATCAGGGCTGTGGGGGCCAGTCCCTGTGTGCGGGTCAGGGCTGCGGGGGCCAGTTCATGTGAGCGGGTCGGACTGCAGGGGGCCAGTCCCTGTGAGCGGGAGAGGGCTGCGGGGGCCAGTCCCTGTGAGCGGGTCAGGGCTGCGGGGGCCAGTAACTGTGAGGGGGTCAGGGGTGCGGGGGAAAATCGCTGTGATCGGGAGAGGGCTGCGGGGGACAGTGCCTGTGAGCAGGTCATGGCTGCGGGGGCCAGTGCCTGTGAGCGGGTCGGGGCTGCGGGTCCAGTTCCTCTGAGCGGGTCAGGGATGTGGGAGCGAGTCCCTGTGAGCGGATCAGGGCTGCGGGGACCAGTCCCTGAGAGCACGAAAGGACTGCAGGGGGCAAATCGCAGTGAGCGGAATAGGGCTGCGGGGGCCAGTCCATGTGAGCGAGTCAGGGCTGCGGGGGCCAGTGCCTGTGAGCGGGTCGGGGCTGTGGGGGCCAGTGCCTGTGAGCGGGTCGGGGCTGCGGGTCCAGTCCCTGTGAGCGGGTCAGGACTGCAGGGGGCCAGCCCCTGTGAGCGGGTCAGGGCTGCGGGGACCAGTCCCTGTGAGTGGGTCAGGACTGCAGGGGGACAGTCCCTGTCAGCGGGACAGGACTGCAGGGGGCAAATCGCTGTGAGCGGGTCAGGGCTGCAGGGCCCAATCCCTGTGAGCGGGAGAGGGCTGCTGGGGCCAGTCCGTATGAGCGGGTCAGGGCTGCGGAGGCCAGGCCCTGTGAGCGGGTCAGGGCTGCGGGCGCCAGTCCCTGTGAGCGGGGGTCAGGGCGGCGCGGGCAAGTCCCTGTGAGTGGGTCAGGGCTGCGGGGGAAAGTCCCTGGGAGCGGGTCAGGGCTGCGAGGGCAAGTCCCTGTCAGCGGGACAGGACTGCGGGGTAAATCGCTGTGAGCGGATCAGGGCAGTGGGGGCCAGTCCCTGTGAGCGGGTCAGGACTGCAGGGGGACAGTCCCTGTCAGCGGGACAGGACTGCAGGGGGAAAATCGCCGTGAGCGGGTCAGGGCGGCAGGGCCCTATCCCTGTGAGCGGGTCAGGGCTGCGGGGGCCAGTCCGTGTGAGCGGGTCAGGGCTGCGAGGGCCAGGCCCTGTGAGCGTGAAAGGACTGCAGGGGGCAAATCGCTGTGAGCAGAATAGGGCTGCGGGGGCCAGTCCCTGTGAGCGGGTCATGGCCGCGGGGGGCCAGTCCCTGTGAGCGGGTCAGGGCTGCGGGGGCCAGTGCCTGTGAGCGGGTCGGGGCAGTGGGGGCCAGTGCCTGTGAGTGGGTCGGGGCTGCGGGTCCAGTCCCTGTGAGCGGGTCAGGACTGCAGGGGGCCAGCCCCTGTGAGCGGGTCAGGGCTGTGGGGGCGAGCCCCTGTGAGCGTGTCAGGGCTGTGGGGGCCAGTCCCTGTGAGCGGGTCAGGGCTGCGGGGGCAAGTCCCTGTGAGCGGGTCAGGGCTGCGAGGGCAAATCCCTGTCAGTGGGACAGGACTGCAAGGGGCAGGACCCTGTCAGCGGGACAGGACTGCGGGGGGCAAGTTGCAGTGAGCGGGTCAGGTCTGCGGGGGGTAAGTCACTGTGAGCGGGTCAGGGCTGCAGGGGGCAAGACGCAGTGAGCAGGTCAGGGCTGCGGGGGCAAGTCCCTGTCAGCGGGACAGGACTGCGGGGGGCCAATCCCTGCGAGCGTGTCAGGGCTGTGGGGGCCAGTCCCTGTGAGCGGGTCAGGGCTGCGGGGGCCAGTCCCTGTGAGTGGGTCAGGGCTGCGGGGGCAAGTCCCTGGGAGCGGGTCAGGGCTGCGGGGGCAAGTCCCTGGGAGCGGGACAGGACTGCAAGGGGCAGGTCCCTGTCAGCGGGACAGGACTGCGGGGGGCAAGTTGCAGTGAGCGGGTCAGGTCTGCGGGGGGCAAGTCACTGTGAGCGGGTCAGGGCTGCAGGGGGCAAGACGCAGTGAGCAGGTCAGGGCTGCGGGGGCAAGTCCCTGTCAGCGGGACAGGACTGCGGGGGGCAAGCCGCAGTGAGCGGGTCAGGGCTGTGGGGGCCAGTCCCTGTCACCGGGTCAGGGCTGCGGGGGGCCAATCCCTGCGAGCGGGTCAGGGCTGCGGGGGCATGTCCCTGTCAGCGGGACAGGTCTGCGGGGGGCAAGTCGCAGTGAGCGGGTCAGAGCTGCGGGGGGCAGTGTCGTAGTGAGCTGGTCAGGGCTCTGGGGGGCAATCGCAGTGAGTGGGTCAGGGTTGCGGAGGGCCAGTCGCAGTAGGCGGGTCAGGGCTGTGGGGGCCAGTCCCTGTGAGCGGGTCAGGGCTGCGGGGGGCAAGTCACTGTGAGCGGGTCAGGGCTGTGGGGGGCAAGTCGCAGTGAGCGGGTCAGGGCTGTCGGGGGCAAGTCGCAGTGAGCGGGTCAGGGCTTGGGGGGCCGGTCCCCGTAAGCGGGTCAGTGCTGCGGGGGGCCGGTCCCCCTGAGCGGGTCAGGGCTGCGGGGGCAAGTCCCAGTCAGCGGGACAGGACTGCGGGGGTCAAGTCGCAGTGAGCGGGTCAGGGCTGCGGGGGCCAGTCGCAGTGAGCGGGTCAGGGATGCGGGGGCCAGTCGCAGTGAGCGGGTCAGGGCTGCGGGGGCAAGTCAATGTGAGCGGGACAGGACTGCGGGGGCAATTCCCCATGAGCGGGTCAGGGCTGCAGGGTGCAAGTCGCAGTGAGCGGGTCAGGGCTGCGGGGGCCAGTCCCTGTGAGCAGGTCACGGCTGCGGGGGCCAGTCACTGTGAGCAGGTCACGGCTGCGGGGGCCAGTCCCTGAGAGCAGGTCAGGGATGCGGGGGCCAGTCCCGGTGAGCGGGTCAGGGCTTCGAGGGCATGCCCCTGTCAGCGGGACAGGACTGCAGGGGGGCAGGTCCCCGTCAGCGGGACAGAACTGCAGCGGGGCAGGTCGCAGTGAGCGGTTCAGGGCTGCGGGGGCCAGTCCCTGTGAGCGAGTCAGGGCTGCGGCTGAGAGTCCCTGTGAGCGGGTCAGGGCTGCGGCGGGCCAGTTCCTGTGAGCGGGTCAGGGCTGCGGGGTGCAAGTCGCAGTCAGCGGGTCAGGGCTGCGGGGTGAAAGTCGCAGTGAGCGGGTCAGGGCTGCGGGGGGAAAGTCGCAGTGAGCAGGACAGGGCTGCAGGGGCAAGTCCCTGTCAGTGGGACAGGACTGCGCGGGGCAAGTCGCAGTGAGGGGGTCAGGGCTGCGGGGTGCAGTGTCGCAGTGAGCGGGTCAGGGCTGCAGGGGCAAGTCCCTGTCAGTGGGACAGGACTGCGGGGGGCAAGTCCCCGTCAGCGGGTCAGGGCTGCGGGGTGCAAGTCGCAGTCAGCGGGTCAGGGCTGCGGGGTGAAAGTCGCAGTGAGCGGGTCAGGGCTGCGGGGGGAAAGTCGCAGTGAGCAGGACAGGGCTGCAGGGGCAAGTCCCTGTCAGTGGGACAGGACTGCGGGGGGAAAGTCGCAGTGAGGGGGTCAGGGCTGCGGGGTGCAGTGTCGCAGTGAGCGGGTCAGGGCTGCAGGGGCAAGTCCCTGTCAGTGGGACAGGACTGCGGGGGGCAAGTCCCCGTCAGCGGGTCAGGGCTGCGGGGTGCAAGACGCAGTGAGCGGGTCAGGGCTGCGGTGCCAAGTCCCTGTCAGCGGGACAGGACTGCGGGGGGCAAGTCGCAGTGAGCGGGTCAGGGCTGCAGGGGGCAGTGTCGTAGTGAGCTGGTCAGGGCTCTGGGGGGCAAGTCGCAGTGAGTTGGTCAGGGCTGCGGGGGGGCCAGTCGCAGTAGGCGGGTCAGGGCTGTGGGGGCCAGTCCCTGTGAGCTGGTCAGAGCTGCGGGGGCCAGTCCCTTTCACCGGGTTAGGGCTGCGGGGGGCAAGTCGCAGTGAGCGGGTCAGGGCTTGGGGGGCCGGTCCCCGTAAGCGGGTCAGCGCTGCGGCGGGCCGGTCCCCCTGAGCGGGTCAGGGCTGCGGGGGGGCCAGTCGCAGTAGGCGGGTCAGGGCTGTGGGGGCCAGTCCCTGTGAGCTGGTCAGAGCTGCGGGGGCCAGTCCCTTTCACCGGGTTAGGGCTGCGGGGGGCAGTGTCGCAGTGATGCGGTCAGGGCTGCGGGGGCAAGTCCCTGTCAGCGGGTCAGGGCTGCGGGGGGCAAGTCGCAGTGAGCAGGTCAGGGCTGCGAGTGGCAGTGTCGCAGTGAGCGGGTCAGGGCTGCGGGGGGCAAGGCCCCGTGAGCGGATCAGGGCTGCGGGGTGCGAGTCGCAGTGAGCGGGTCAGGGCTGCGGGGGGGCCAGTCGCAGTTAGCGGGTCAGGGCTGCGGGGGGCCAGTCGCAGTAGGCGGGTCAGGGCTGTGGGGGCCAGTCCCTGTGAGCTGGTCAGAGCTGCGGGGGCCAGTCCTTTTCACCGGGTTAGGGCTGCGGGGGGCAAGTCGCAGTGAGCGGGTCAGGGCTTGGGGGGCCGGTCCCCGTAAGCGGGTCAGCGCTGCGGGGGGCCGGTCCCCCTGAGCGGGTCAGGGATGCGGGGGGAAGGTCGCAGTGAGCGGGGAGGTCTGCGGGGGGCAAGTCGCAGTGAGCGGGTCAGGGCTGCGGGGGGCAGTGTCACAGTGAGCGGGCCAGTGCTGCGGAGGCCAGAACCTGTGAGCGGGTCAGGGTGCGGTGACCAGACCCGGTGAGTGGGTCAGGGCTGCGGGGAGAAAGTCGCAGTGAGTGGGTCAGGGCTGCGGGGGCCAGGTCGCAGTGAGCGGGTCAGTGCTGCGGGGGACCAGTCGCAGTGAGCGGGTCAGGTCTGCGGGGGGCCAGTCGCAGTGAGCGGGTCAGGTCTGCGGGGGGCCAGTCGCAGTGAGCGGGTCAGGGCTGCGGGGGGCATTGTCGCAGTGAGCGGGTCATGGCTGCTGGGGGCAAGTCGCAGTGAGCGGGTCAGGGCTGCGGGCGGCAAGTCGCAGTGAAATGGGTCAGGTCTGCGGGGGGCAAGTCGCAGTGAGCGGGTCAGGTCTGCGGGGGCTCGTCCCTGTGAGCGGGTCAGGGGTGCAGCGGGCCAGTCCCTGTGAGCGGGTCAGGGCTGCAGGGGCCAGTCCCTGTTAGTGGGTCACAGCTGCGGGGGCCAGTCCCTGTGAGCGGGTCAGGGCTGCGGGGGCCAGTCCCTGTGAGCGGGTCAGGGCTGCGGGGGGCAAGTTGCAGTGAGCGGGTCGGGGCTGCAGGGGACAGTCCCTCTGAGGGGGTCAGTGCTGCGGGGGACCAGTCGCAGTGAGCGGGTCAGGTCTGCGGGGGGCCAGTCGCAGTGAGCGGGTCAGGTCTGCGGGGGGCCAGTCGCAGTGATGCGGTCAGGGCTGCGGGGGCAAGTCCCTGTCAGCGGGTCAGGGCTGCGGGGGGCAAGTCGCAGTGAGCAGGTCAGGGCTGCGAGTGGCAGTGTCCCTGTGAGCTGGTCAGAGCTGCGGGGGCCAGTCCCTTTCACCGGGTTAGGGCTGCGGGGGGCAAGTCGCAGTGAGCGGGTCAGGGCTTGGGGGGCCGGTCCCCGTAAGCGGGTCAGCGCTGCGGGGGGCCGGTCCCCCTGAGCGGGTCAGGGCTGCGGGGGGGCCAGTCGCAGTAGGCGGGTCAGGGCTGTGGGGGCCAGTCCCTGTGAGCGGGTCAGGGCTGCGAGGGCAAATCCCTGTCAGTGGGACAGGACTGCAAGGGGCAGGACCCTGTCAGCGGGACAGGACTGCGGGGGGCAAGTTGCAGTGAGCGGGTCAGGTCTGCGGGGGGTAAGTCACTGTGAGCAGGTCAGGGCTGCAGGGGGCAAGACGCAGTGAGCAGGTCAGGGCTGCGGGGGCAAGTCCCTGTCAGCGGGACAGGACTGCGGGGGGCCAATCCCTGCGAGCGTGTCAGGGCTGTGGTGGCCAGTCCCTGTGAGCGGGTCAGGGCTGCGAGGGCAAATCCCTGTCAGCGGGACAGGACTGCGGGGGGCAAGTTGCAGTGAGCGGGTCAGGTCTGCGGGGGGTAAGTCACTGTGAGCGGGTCAGGGCTGCAGGGGGCAAGACGCAGTGAGCAGGTCAGGGCTGCGGGGGCAAGTCCCTGTCAGCGGGACAGGACTGCGGGGGGCCAATCCCTGCGAGCGTGTCAGGGCTGTGGGGGCCAGTCCCTGTGAGCGGGTCAGGGCTGCGGGGGCCAGTCCCTGTGAGTGGGTCAGGGCTGCGGGGGCAAGTCCCTGGGAGCGGGTCAGGGCTGCGGGGGCAAGTCCCTGTCAGCGGGACAGGACTGCAAGGGGCAGGTCCCTGTCAGCGGGACAGGACTGCGGGGGGCAAGTTGCAGTGAGCGGGTCAGGTCTGCGGGGGGCAAGTCACTGTGAGCGGGTCAGGGCTGCAGGGGGCAAGACGCAGTGAGCAGGTCAGGGCTGCGGGGGCAAGTCCCTGTCAGCGGGACAGGACTGCGGGGGGCAAGCCGCAGTGAGCGGGTCAGGGCTGTGGGGGCCAGTCCCTGTCACCGGGTCAGGGCTGCGGGGGGCCAATCCCTGCGAGCGGGTCAGGGCTGCGGGGGCATGTCCCTGTCAGCGGGACAGGTCTGCGGGGGGCAAGTCGCAGTGAGCGGGTCAGAGCTGCGGGGGGCAGTGTCGTAGTGAGCTGGTCAGGGCTCTGGGGGACAATCGCAGTGAGTGGGTCAGGGTTGCGGAGGGCCAGTCGCAGTAGGCGGGTCAGGGCTGTGGGGGCCAGTCCCTGTGAGCGGGTCAGGGCTGCGGGGGGCAAGTCACTGTGAGCGGGTCAGGGCTGTCGGGGGCAAGTCGCAGTGAGCGGGTCAGGGCTTGGGGGGCCGGTCCCCGTAAGCGGGTCAGTGCTGCGGGGGGCCGGTCCCCCTGAGCGGGTCAGGGCTGCGGGGGCAAGTCCCAGTCAGCGGGACAGGACTGCGGGGGTCAAGTCGCAGTGAGCGGGTCAGGGCTGCGGGGGCCAGTCGCAGTGAGCGGGTCAGGGCTGCGGGGGCCAGTCGCAGTGAGCGGGACAGGACTGCGGGGGCAATTCCCCATGAGCGGGTCAGGGCTGCAGGGTGCAAGTCGCAGTGAGCGGGTCAGGGCTGCGGGGGCCAGTCCCTGTGAGCAGGTCAGGGATGCGGGGGCCAGTCCCGGTGAGCGGGTCAGGGCTTCGAGGGCATGTCCCTGTCAGCGGGACAGGACTGCAGGGGGGCAGGTCCCCGTCAGCGGGACAGAACTGCAGCGGGGCAGGTCGCAGTGAGCGGTTCAGGGCTGCGGGGGCCAGTCCCTGTGAGCGAGTCAGGGCTGCGGCTGAGAGTCCCTGTGAGCGGGTCAGGGCTGCGGCGGGCCAGTTCCTGTGAGCGGGTCAGGGCTGCGGGGTGCAAGTCGCAGTCAGCGGGTCAGGGCTGCGGGGTGAAAGTCGCAGTGAGCGGGTCAGGGCTGCGGGGGGAAAGTCGCAGTGAGCAGGACAGGGCTGCAGGGGCAAGTCCCTGTCAGTGGGACAGGACTGCGGGGGGCAAGTCGCAGTGAGGGGGTCAGGGCTGCGGGGTGCAGTGTCGCAGTGAGCGGGTCAGGGCTGCAGGGGCAAGTCCCTGTCAGTGGGACAGGACTGCGGGGGGCAAGTCCCCGTCAGCGGGTCAGGGCTGCGGGGTGCAAGTCGCAGTGAGCGGGTCAGGGCTGCGGTGCCAAGTCCCTGTCAGCGGGACAGGACTGCGGGGGGCAAGTCGCAGTGAGCGGGTCAGGGCTGCAGGGGGCAGTGTCGTAGTGAGCTGGTCAGGGCTCTGGGGGGCAAGTCGCAGTGAGCAGGTCAGGGCTGCGAGTGGCAGTGTCGCAGTGAGCGGGTCAGGGCTGCGGGGGGCAAGGCCCCGTGAGCGGATCAGGGCTGCGGGGTGCGAGTCGCAGTGAGCGGGTCAGGGCTGCGGGGGGGCCAGTCGCAGTTAGCGGGTCAGGGCTGCGGGGGGCCAGTCGCAGTAGGCGGGTCAGGGCTGCGGGGGGCCAGTCCCTGTGAGCTGGTCAGAGCTGCGGGGGCCAGTCCCTTTCACCGGGTTAGGGCTGCGGGGGGCAAGTCGCAGTGAGCGGGTCAGGGCTTGGGGGGCCGGTCCCCGTAAGCGGGTCAGCGCTGCGGCGGGCCGGTCCCCCTGAGCGGGTCAGGGCTGCGGGGGGGCCAGTCGCAGTAGGCGGGTCAGGGCTGTGGGGGCCAGTCCCTGTGAGCTGGTCAGAGCTGCGGGGGCCAGTCCCTTTCACCGGGTTAGGGCTGCGGGGGGCAGTGTCGCAGTGATGCGGTCAGGGCTGCGGGGGCAAGTCCCTGTCAGCGGGTCAGGGCTGCGGGGGGCAAGTCGCAGTGAGCAGGTCAGGGCTGCGAGTGGCAGTGTCGCAGTGAGCGGGTCAGGGCTGCGGGGGGCAAGGCCCCGTGAGCGGATCAGGGCTGCGGGGTGCGAGTCGCAGTGAGCGGGTCAGGGCTGCGGGGGGGCCAGTCGCAGTTAGCGGGTCAGGGCTGCGGGGGGCCAGTCGCAGTAGGCGGGTCAGGGCTGTGGGGGCCAGTCCCTGTGAGCTGGTCAGAGCTGCGGGGGCCAGTCCTTTTCACCGGGTTAGGGCTGCGGGGGGCAAGTCGCAGTGAGCGGGTCAGGGCTTGGGGGGCCGGTCCCCGTAAGCGGGTCAGCGCTGCGGGGGGCCGGTCCCCCTGAGCGGGTCAGGGATGCGGGGGGAAGGTCGCAGTGAGCGGGGAGGTCTGCGGGGGGCAAGTCGCAGTGAGCGGGTCAGGGCTGCGGGGGGCAGTGTCACAGTGAGCGGGCCAGTGCTGCGGAGGCCAGAACCTGTGAGCGGGTCAGGGTGCGGTGACCAGACCCGGTGAGTGGGTCAGGGCTGCGGGGAGAAAGTCGCAGTGAGTGGGTCAGGGCTGCGGGGGCCAGGTCGCAGTGAGCGGGTCAGTGCTGCGGGGGACCAGTCGCAGTGAGCGGGTCAGGTCTGCGGGGGGCCAGTCGCAGTGAGCGGGTCAGGTCTGCGGGGGGCCAGTCGCAGTGAGCGGGTCAGGGCTGCGGGGGGCATTGTCGCAGTGAGCGGGTCATGGCTGCTGGGGGCAAGTCGCAGTGAGCGGGTCAGGGCTGCGGGCGGCAAGTCGCAGTGAAATGGGTCAGGTCTGCGGGGGGCAAGTCGCAGTGAGCGGGTCAGGTCTGCGGGGGCTCGTCCCTGTGAGCGGGTCAGGGGTGCAGCGGGCCAGTCCCTGTGAGCGGGTCAGGGCTGCAGGGGCCAGTCCCTGTTAGTGGGTCACAGCTGCGGGGGCCAGTCCCTGTGAGCGGGTCAGGGCTGCGGGGGCCAGTCCCTGTGAGCGGGTCAGGGCTGCGGGGGGCAAGTTGCAGTGAGCGGGTCGGGGCTGCAGGGGACAGTCCCTCTGAGGGGGTCAGTGCTGCGGGGGACCAGTCGCAGTGAGCGGGTCAGGTCTGCGGGGGGCCAGTCGCAGTGAGCGGGTCAGGTCTGCGGGGGGCCAGTCGCAGTGATGCGGTCAGGGCTGCGGGGGCAAGTCCCTGTCAGCGGGTCAGGGCTGCGGGGGGCAAGTCGCAGTGAGCAGGTCAGGGCTGCGAGTGGCAGTGTCCCTGTGAGCTGGTCAGAGCTGCGGGGGCCAGTCCCTTTCACCGGGTTAGGGCTGCGGGGGGCAAGTCGCAGTGAGCGGGTCAGGGCTTGGGGGGCCGGTCCCCGTAAGCGGGTCAGCGCTGCGGGGGGCCGGTCCCCCTGAGCGGGTCAGGGCTGCGGGGGGGCCAGTCGCAGTAGGCGGGTCAGGGCTGTGGGGGCCAGTCCCTGTGAGCGGGTCAGGGCTGCGAGGGCAAATCCCTGTCAGTGGGACAGGACTGCAAGGGGCAGGACCCTGTCAGCGGGACAGGACTGCGGGGGGCAAGTTGCAGTGAGCGGGTCAGGTCTGCGGGGGGTAAGTCACTGTGAGCAGGTCAGGGCTGCAGGGGGCAAGACGCAGTGAGCAGGTCAGGGCTGCGGGGGCAAGTCCCTGTCAGCGGGACAGGACTGCGGGGGGCCAATCCCTGCGAGCGTGTCAGGGCTGTGGTGGCCAGTCCCTGTGAGCGGGTCAGGGCTGCGGGGGCCAGTCCCTGTGAGCGGGTCAGGGCTGCAGGGGGCAAGACGCAGTGAGCAGGTCAGGGCTGCGGGGGCAAGTCCCTGTCAGCGGGACAGGACTGCGGGGGGCAAGCCGCAGTGAGCGGGTCAGGGCTGTGGGGGCCAGTCCCTGTCACCGGGTCAGGGCTGCGGGGGGCCAATCCCTGCGAGCGGGTCAGGGCTGCGGGGGCATGTCCCTGTCAGCGGGACAGGTCTGCGGGGGGCAAGTCGCAGTGAGCGGGTCAGAGCTGCGGGGGGCAGTGTCGTAGTGAGCTGGTCAGGGCTCTGGGGGGCAATCGCAGTGAGTGGGTCAGGGTTGCGGAGGGCCAGTCGCAGTAGGCGGGTCAGGGCTGTGGGGGCCAGTCCCTGTGAGCGGGTCAGGGCTGCGGGGGGCAAGTCACTGTGAGCGGGTCAGGGCTGTCGGGGGCAAGTCGCAGTGAGCGGGTCAGGGCTTGGGGGGCCGGTCCCCGTAAGCGGGTCAGTGCTGCGGGGGGCCGGTCCCCCTGAGCGGGTCAGGGCTGCGGGGGCAAGTCCCAGTCAGCGGGACAGGACTGCGGGGGTCAAGTCGCAGTGAGCGGGTCAGGGCTGCGGGGGCCAGTCGCAGTGAGCGGGTCAGGGCTGCGGGGGCCAGTCGCAGTGAGCGGGACAGGACTGCGGGGGCAATTCCCCATGAGCGGGTCAGGGCTGCAGGGTGCAAGTCGCAGTGAGCGGGTCAGGGCTGCGGGGGCCAGTCCCTGTGAGCAGGTCACGGCTGCGGGGGCCAGTCACTGTGAGCAGGTCACGGCTGCGGGGGCCAGTCCCTGAGAGCAGGTCAGGGATGCGGGGGCCAGTCCCGGTGAGCGGGTCAGGGCATCGAGGGCATGTCCCTGTCAGCGGGACAGGACTGCAGGGGGGCAGGTCCCCATCAGCGGGACAGAACTGCAGCGGGGCAGGTCGCAGTGAGCGGTTCAGGGCTGCGGGGGCCAGTCCCTGTGAGCGAGTCAGGGCTGCGGCTGAGAGTCCCTGTGAGCGGGTCAGGGCTGCGGCGGGCCAGTTCCTGTGAGTAGGTCAGGGCTGCGGGGGGTAAGTCACTGTGAGCAGGTCAGGGCTGCAGGGGGCAAGACGCAGTGAGCAGGTCAGGGCTGCGGGGGCAAGTCCCTGTCAGCGGGACAGGACTGCGGGGGGCCAATCCCTGCGAGCGTGTCAGGGCTGTGGTGGCCAGTCCCTGTGAGCGGGTCAGGGCTGCGAGGGCAAATCCCTGTCAGCGGGACAGGACTGCGGGGGGCAAGTTGCAGTGAGCGGGTCAGGTCTGCGGGGGGTAAGTCACTGTGAGCGGGTCAGGGCTGCAGGGGGCAAGACGCAGTGAGCAGGTCAGGGCTGCGGGGGCAAGTCCCTGTCAGCGGGACAGGACTGCGGGGGGCCAATCCCTGCGAGCGTGTCAGGGCTGTGGGGGCCAGTCCCTGTGAGCGGGTCAGGGCTGCGGGGGCCAGTCCCTGTGAGTGGGTCAGGGCTGCGGGGGCAAGTCCCTGGGAGCGGGTCAGGGCTGCGGGGGCAAGTCCCTGTCAGCGGGACAGGACTGCAAGGGGCAGGTCCCTGTCAGCGGGACAGGACTGCGGGGGGCAAGTTGCAGTGAGCGGGTCAGGTCTGCGGGGGGCAAGTCACTGTGAGCGGGTCAGGGCTGCAGGGGGCAAGACGCAGTGAGCAGGTCAGGGCTGCGGGGGCAAGTCCCTGTCAGCGGGACAGGACTGCGGGGGGCAAGCCGCAGTGAGCGGGTCAGGGCTGTGGGGGCCAGTCCCTGTCACCGGGTCAGGGCTGCGGGGGGCCAATCCCTGCGAGCGGGTCAGGGCTGCGGGGGCATGTCCCTGTCAGCGGGACAGGTCTGCGGGGGGCAAGTCGCAGTGAGCGGGTCAGAGCTGCGGGGGGCAGTGTCGTAGTGAGCTGGTCAGGGCTCTGGGGGACAATCGCAGTGAGTGGGTCAGGGTTGCGGAGGGCCAGTCGCAGTAGGCGGGTCAGGGCTGTGGGGGCCAGTCCCTGTGAGCGGGTCAGGGCTGCGGGGGGCAAGTCACTGTGAGCGGGTCAGGGCTGTCGGGGGCAAGTCGCAGTGAGCGGGTCAGGGCTTGGGGGGCCGGTCCCCGTAAGCGGGTCAGTGCTGCGGGGGGCCGGTCCCCCTGAGCGGGTCAGGGCTGCGGGGGCAAGTCCCAGTCAGCGGGACAGGACTGCGGGGGTCAAGTCGCAGTGAGCGGGTCAGGGCTGCGGGGGCCAGTCGCAGTGAGCGGGTCAGGGCTGCGGGGGCCAGTCGCAGTGAGCGGGACAGGACTGCGGGGGCAATTCCCCATGAGCGGGTCAGGGCTGCAGGGTGCAAGTCGCAGTGAGCGGGTCAGGGCTGCGGGGGCCAGTCCCTGTGAGCAGGTCAGGGATGCGGGGGCCAGTCCCGGTGAGCGGGTCAGGGCTTCGAGGGCATGTCCCTGTCAGCGGGACAGGACTGCAGGGGGGCAGGTCCCCGTCAGCGGGACAGAACTGCAGCGGGGCAGGTCGCAGTGAGCGGTTCAGGGCTGCGGGGGCCAGTCCCTGTGAGCGAGTCAGGGCTGCGGCTGAGAGTCCCTGTGAGCGGGTCAGGGCTGCGGCGGGCCAGTTCCTGTGAGCGGGTCAGGGCTGCGGGGTGCAAGTCGCAGTCAGCGGGTCAGGGCTGCGGGGTGAAAGTCGCAGTGAGCGGGTCAGGGCTGCGGGGGGAAAGTCGCAGTGAGCAGGACAGGGCTGCAGGGGCAAGTCCCTGTCAGTGGGACAGGACTGCGGGGGGCAAGTCGCAGTGAGGGGGTCAGGGCTGCGGGGTGCAGTGTCGCAGTGAGCGGGTCAGGGCTGCAGGGGCAAGTCCCTGTCAGTGGGACAGGACTGCGGGGGGCAAGTCCCCGTCAGCGGGTCAGGGCTGCGGGGTGCAAGTCGCAGTGAGCGGGTCAGGGCTGCGGTGCCAAGTCCCTGTCAGCGGGACAGGACTGCGGGGGGCAAGTCGCAGTGAGCGGGTCAGGGCTGCAGGGGGCAGTGTCGTAGTGAGCTGGTCAGGGCTCTGGGGGGCAAGTCGCAGTGAGCAGGTCAGGGCTGCGAGTGGCAGTGTCGCAGTGAGCGGGTCAGGGCTGCGGGGGGCAAGGCCCCGTGAGCGGATCAGGGCTGCGGGGTGCGAGTCGCAGTGAGCGGGTCAGGGCTGCGGGGGGGCCAGTCGCAGTTAGCGGGTCAGGGCTGCGGGGGGGCCAGTCGCAGTAGGCGGGTCAGGGCTGCGGGGGGCCAGTCCCTGTGAGCTGGTCAGAGCTGCGGGGGCCAGTCCCTTTCACCGGGTTAGGGCTGCGGGGGGCAAGTCGCAGTGAGCGGGTCAGGGCTTGGGGGGCCGGTCCCCGTAAGCGGGTCAGCGCTGCGGCGGGCCGGTCCCCCTGAGCGGGTCAGGGCTGCGGGGGGGCCAGTCGCAGTAGGCGGGTCAGGGCTGTGGGGGCCAGTCCCTGTGAGCTGGTCAGAGCTGCGGGGGCCAGTCCCTTTCACCGGGTTAGGGCTGCGGGGGGCAGTGTCGCAGTGATGCGGTCAGGGCTGCGGGGGCAAGTCCCTGTCAGCGGGTCAGGGCTGCGGGGGGCAAGTCGCAGTGAGCAGGTCAGGGCTGCGAGTGGCAGTGTCGCAGTGAGCGGGTCAGGGCTGCGGGGGGCAAGGCCCCGTGAGCGGATCAGGGCTGCGGGGTGCGAGTCGCAGTGAGCGGGTCAGGGCTGCGGGGGGGCCAGTCGCAGTTAGCGGGTCAGGGCTGCGGGGGGCCAGTCGCAGTAGGCGGGTCAGGGCTGTGGGGGCCAGTCCCTGTGAGCTGGTCAGAGCTGCGGGGGCCAGTCCTTTTCACCGGGTTAGGGCTGCGGGGGGCAAGTCGCAGTGAGCGGGTCAGGGCTTGGGGGGCCGGTCCCCGTAAGCGGGTCAGCGCTGCGGGGGGCCGGTCCCCCTGAGCGGGTCAGGGATGCGGGGGGAAGGTCGCAGTGAGCGGGGAGGTCTGCGGGGGGCAAGTCGCAGTGAGCGGGTCAGGGCTGCGGGGGGCAGTGTCACAGTGAGCGGGCCAGTGCTGCGGAGGCCAGAACCTGTGAGCGGGTCAGGGTGCGGTGACCAGACCCGGTGAGTGGGTCAGGGCTGCGGGGAGAAAGTCGCAGTGAGTGGGTCAGGGCTGCGGGGGCCAGGTCGCAGTGAGCGGGTCAGTGCTGCGGGGGACCAGTCGCAGTGAGCGGGTCAGGTCTGCGGGGGGCCAGTCGCAGTGAGCGGGTCAGGTCTGCGGGGGGCCAGTCGCAGTGAGCGGGTCAGGGCTGCGGGGGGCATTGTCGCAGTGAGCGGGTCATGGCTGCTGGGGGCAAGTCGCAGTGAGCGGGTCAGGGCTGCGGGCGGCAAGTCGCAGTGAAATGGGTCAGGTCTGCGGGGGGCAAGTCGCAGTGAGCGGGTCAGGTCTGCGGGGGCTCGTCCCTGTGAGCGGGTCAGGGGTGCAGCGGGCCAGTCCCTGTGAGCGGGTCAGGGCTGCAGGGGCCAGTCCCTGTTAGTGGGTCACAGCTGCGGGGGCCAGTCCCTGTGAGCGGGTCAGGGCTGCGGGGGCCAGTCCCTGTGAGCGGGTCAGGGCTGCGGGGGGCAAGTTGCAGTGAGCGGGTCGGGGCTGCAGGGGACAGTCCCTCTGAGGGGGTCAGTGCTGCGGGGGACCAGTCGCAGTGAGCGGGTCAGGTCTGCGGGGGGCCAGTCGCAGTGAGCGGGTCAGGTCTGCGGGGGGCCAGTCGCAGTGATGCGGTCAGGGCTGCGGGGGCAAGTCCCTGTCAGCGGGTCAGGGCTGCGGGGGGCAAGTCGCAGTGAGCAGGTCAGGGCTGCGAGTGGCAGTGTCCCTGTGAGCTGGTCAGAGCTGCGGGGGCCAGTCCCTTTCACCGGGTTAGGGCTGCGGGGGGCAAGTCGCAGTGAGCGGGTCAGGGCTTGGGGGGCCGGTCCCCGTAAGCGGGTCAGCGCTGCGGGGGGCCGGTCCCCCTGAGCGGGTCAGGGCTGCGGGGGGGCCAGTCGCAGTAGGCGGGTCAGGGCTGTGGGGGCCAGTCCCTGTGAGCGGGTCAGGGCTGCGAGGGCAAATCCCTGTCAGTGGGACAGGACTGCAAGGGGCAGGACCCTGTCAGCGGGACAGGACTGCGGGGGGCAAGTTGCAGTGAGCGGGTCAGGTCTGCGGGGGGTAAGTCACTGTGAGCAGGTCAGGGCTGCAGGGGGCAAGACGCAGTGAGCAGGTCAGGGCTGCGGGGGCAAGTCCCTGTCAGCGGGACAGGACTGCGGGGGGCCAATCCCTGCGAGCGTGTCAGGGCTGTGGTGGCCAGTCCCTGTGAGCGGGTCAGGGCTGCGGGGGCCAGTCCCTGTGAGCGGGTCAGGGCTGCAGGGGGCAAGACGCAGTGAGCAGGTCAGGGCTGCGGGGGCAAGTCCCTGTCAGCGGGACAGGACTGCGGGGGGCAAGCCGCAGTGAGCGGGTCAGGGCTGTGGGGGCCAGTCCCTGTCACCGGGTCAGGGCTGCGGGGGGCCAATCCCTGCGAGCGGGTCAGGGCTGCGGGGGCATGTCCCTGTCAGCGGGACAGGTCTGCGGGGGGCAAGTCGCAGTGAGCGGGTCAGAGCTGCGGGGGGCAGTGTCGTAGTGAGCTGGTCAGGGCTCTGGGGGGCAATCGCAGTGAGTGGGTCAGGGTTGCGGAGGGCCAGTCGCAGTAGGCGGGTCAGGGCTGTGGGGGCCAGTCCCTGTGAGCGGGTCAGGGCTGCGGGGGGCAAGTCACTGTGAGCGGGTCAGGGCTGTCGGGGGCAAGTCGCAGTGAGCGGGTCAGGGCTTGGGGGGCCGGTCCCCGTAAGCGGGTCAGTGCTGCGGGGGGCCGGTCCCCCTGAGCGGGTCAGGGCTGCGGGGGCAAGTCCCAGTCAGCGGGACAGGACTGCGGGGGTCAAGTCGCAGTGAGCGGGTCAGGGCTGCGGGGGCCAGTCGCAGTGAGCGGGTCAGGGCTGCGGGGGCCAGTCGCAGTGAGCGGGTCAGGGCTGCGGGGGCCAGTCGCAGTGAGCGGGACAGGACTGCGGGGGCAATTCCCCATGAGCGGGTCAGGGCTGCAGGGTGCAAGTCGCAGTGAGCGGGTCAGGGCTGCGGGGGCCAGTCCCTGTGAGCAGGTCACGGCTGCGGGGGCCAGTCACTGTGAGCAGGTCACGGCTGCGGGGGCCAGTCCCTGAGAGCAGGTCAGGGATGCGGGGGCCAGTCCCGGTGAGCGGGTCAGGGCATCGAGGGCATGTCCCTGTCAGCGGGACAGGACTGCAGGGGGGCAGGTCCCCATCAGCGGGACAGAACTGCAGCGGGGCAGGTCGCAGTGAGCGGTTCAGGGCTGCGGGGGCCAGTCCCTGTGAGCGAGTCAGGGCTGCGGCTGAGAGTCCCTGTGAGCGGGTCAGGGCTGCGGCGGGCCAGTTCCTGTGAGTGGGTCAGGGCTGCGGGGTGCAAGTCGCAGTCAGCGGGTCAGGGCTGCGGGGTGAAAGTCGCAGTGAGCGGGTCAGGGCTGCGGGGGGAAAGTCGCAGTGAGCAGGACAGGGCTGCAGGGGCAAGTCCCTGTCAGTGGGACAGGACTGCGGGGGGCAAGTCGCAGTGAGGGGGTCAGGGCTGCGGGGTGCAGTGTCGCAGTGAGCGGGTCAGGGCTGCAGGGGCAAGTCCCTGTCAGTGGGACAGGACTGCGGGGGGCAAGTCCCCGTCAGCGGGTCAGGGCTGCGGGGTGCAAGTCGCAGTGAGCGGGTCAGGGCTGCGGTGCCAAGTCCCTGTCAGCGGGACAGGACTGCGGGGGGCAAGTCGCAGTGAGCGGGTCAGGGCTGCAGGGGGCAGTGTCGTAGTGAGCTGGTCAGGGCTCTGGGGGGCAAGTCGCAGTGAGTTGGTCAGGGCTGCGGGGGGGCCAGTCGCAGTAGGCGGGTCAGGGCTGTGGGGGCCAGTCCCTGTGAGCTGGTCAGAGCTGCGGGGGCCAGTCCCTTTCACCGGGTTAGGGCTGCGGGGGGCAGTGTCGCAGTGATGCGGTCAGGGCTGCGGGGGCAAGTCCCTGTCAGCGGGTCAGGGCTGCGGGGGGCAAGTCGCAGTGAGCAGGTCAGGGCTGCGAGTGGCAGTGTCGCAGTGAGCGGGTCAGGGCTGCGGGGGGCAAGGCCCCGTGAGCGGATCAGGGCTGCGGGGTGCGAGTCGCAGTGAGCGGGTCAGGGCTGCGGGGGGCCAGTCGCAGTAGGCGGGTCAGGGCTGCGGGGGGCCAGTCCCTGTGAGCTGGTCAGAGCTGCGGGGGCCAGTCCCTTTCACCGGGTTAGGGCTGCGGGGGGCAAGTCGCAGTGAGCGGGTCAGGGCTTGGGGGGCCGGTCCCCGTAAGCGGGTCAGCGCTGCGGCGGGCCGGTCCCCCTGAGCGGGTCAGGGCTGCGGGGGGGCCAGTCGCAGTAGGCGGGTCAGGGCTGTGGGGGCCAGTCCCTGTGAGCTGGTCAGAGCTGCGGGGGCCAGTCCCTTTCACCGGGTTAGGGCTGCGGGGGGCAGTGTCGCAGTGATGCGGTTAAGGCTGCGGGGGCAAGTCCCTGTCAGCGGGTCAGGGCTGCGGGGGGCAAGTCGCAGTGAGCAGGTCAGGGCTGCGAGTGGCAGTGTCGCAGTGAGCGGGTCAGGGCTGCGGGGGGCAAGGCCCCGTGAGCGGATCAGGGCTGCGGGGTGCGAGTCGCAGTGAGCGGGTCAGGGCTGCGGGGGGGCCAGTCGCAGTTAGCGGGTCAGGGCTGCGGGGGGCCAGTCGCAGTAGGCGGGTCAGGGCTGTGGGGGCCAGTCCCTGTGAGCTGGTCAGAGCTGCGGGGGCCAGTCCTTTTCACCGGGTTAGGGCTGCGGGGGGCAAGTCGCAGTGAGCGGGTCAGGGCTTGGGGGGCCGGTCCCCGTAAGCGGGTCAGCGCTGCGGGGGGCCGGTCCCCCTGAGCGGGTCAGGGATGCGGGGGGAAGGTCGCAGTGAGCGGGGAGGTCTGCGGGGGGCAAGTCGCAGTGAGCGGGTCAGGGCTGCGGGGGGCAGTGTCACAGTGAGCGGGCCAGTGCTGCGGAGGCCAGAACCTGTGAGCGGGTCAGGGTGCGGTGACCAGACCCGGTGAGTGGGTCAGGGCTGCGGGGAGAAAGTCGCAGTGAGTGGGTCAGGGCTGCGGGGGCCAGGTCGCAGTGAGCGGGTCAGTGCTGCGGGGGACCAGTCGCAGTGAGCGGGTCAGGTCTGCGGGGGGCCAGTCGCAGTGAGCGGGTCAGGTCTGCGGGGGGCCAGTCGCAGTGAGCGGGTCAGGGCTGCGGGGGGCATTGTCGCAGTGAGCGGGTCATGGCTGCTGGGGGCAAGTCGCAGTGAGCGGGTCAGGGCTGCGGGCGGCAAGGCCCCGTGAGCGGATCAGGGCTGCGGGGTGCGAGTCGCAGTGAGCGGGTCAGGGCTGCGGGGGGGCCAGTCGCAGTTAGCGGGTCAGGGCTGCGGGGGGCCAGTCGCAGTAGGCGGGTCAGGGCTGTGGGGGCCAGTCCCTGTGAGCTGGTCAGAGCTGCGGGGGCCAGTCCTTTTCACGGGGTTAGGGCTGCGGGGGGCAAGTCGCAGTGAGCGGGTCAGGGCTTGGGGGGCCGGTCCCCGTAAGCGGGTCAGCGCTGCGGGGGGCCGGTCCCCCTGAGCGGGTCAGGGATGCGGGGGGAAGGTCGCAGTGAGCGGGGAGGTCTGCGGGGGGCAAGTCGCAGTGAGCGGGTCAGGGCTGCGGGGGGCAGTGTCACAGTGAGCGGGCCAGTGCTGCGGAGGCCAGAACCTGTGAGCGGGTCAGGGTGCGGTGACCAGACCCGGTGAGTGGGTCAGGGCTGCGGGGAGAAAGTCGCAGTGAGTGGGTCAGGGCTGCGGGGGCCAGGTCGCAGTGAGCGGGTCAGTGCTGCGGGGGACCAGTCGCAGTGAGCGGGTCAGGTCTGCGGGGGGCCAGTCGCAGTGAGCGGGTCAGGTCTGCGGGGGGCCAGTCGCAGTGAGCGGGTCAGGGCTGCGGGGGGCATTGTCGCAGTGAGCGGGTCATGGCTGCTGGGGGCAAGTCGCAGTGAGCGGGTCAGGGCTGCGGGCGGCAAGTCGCAGTGAAATGGGTCAGGGATGCGGGGGGAAGGTCGCAGTGAGCGCGGAGGTCTGCGGGGGGCAAGTCGCAGTGAGCGGGTCAGGGCTGCGGGGGGCAGTGTCACAGTGAGCGGGCCAGTGCTGCGGAGGCCAGAACCTGTGAGCGGGTCAGGGTGCGGTGACCAGACCCGGTGAGTGGGTCAGGGCTGCGGGGAGAAAGTCGCAGTGAGTGGGTCAGGGCTGCGGGGGCCAGGTCGCAGTGAGCGGGTCAGTGCTGCGGGGGACCAGTCGCAGTGAGCGGGTCAGGTCTGCGGGGGGCCAGTCGCAGTGAGCGGGTCAGGTCTGCGGGGGGCCAGTCGCAGTGAGCGGGTCAGGGCTGCGGGGGGCATTGTCGCAGTGAGCGGGTAATGGCTGCTGGGGGCAAGTCGCAGTGAGCGGGTCAGGGCTGCGGGCGGCAAGTCGCAGTGAAATGGGTCAGGTCTGCGGGGGGCAAGTCGCAGTGAGCGGGTCAGGTCTGCGGGGGCTCGTCCCTGTGAGCGGGTCAGGGGTGCAGCGGGCCAGTCCCTGTGAGCGGGTCAGGGCTGCAGGGGCCAGTCCCTGTTAGTGGGTCACAGCTGCGGGGGCCAGTCCCTGTGAGCGGGTCAGGGCTGCGGGGGCCAGTCCCTGTGAGCGGGTCAGGGCTGCGGGGGGCATGTTGCAGTGAGCGGGTCGGGGCTGCAGGGGACAGTCCCTCTGAGGGGGTCAGTGCTGCGGGGGACCAGTCGCAGTGAGCGGGTCAGGTCTGCGGGGGGCCAGTCGCAGTGAGCGGGTCAGGTCTGCGGGGGGCCAGTCGCAGTGATGCGGTCAGGGCTGCGGGGGCAAGTCCCTGTCAGCGGGTCAGGGCTGCGGGGGGCAAGTCGCAGTGAGCAGGTCAGGGCTGCGAGTGGCAGTGTCGCAGTGAGCGGGTCAGGGCTGCGGGGGGCAAGGCCCCGTGAGCGGATCAGGGCAGCGGGGTGCGAGTCGCAGTGAGCGGGTCAGGGCTGCGGGGGGGCCAGTCGCAGTTAGCGGGTCAGGGCTGCGGGGGGCCAGTCGCAGTAGGCGGGTCAGGGCTGTGGGGGCCAGTCCCTGTGAGCTGGTCAGAGCTGCGGGGGCCAGTCCCTTTCACCGGGTTAGGGCTGCGGGGGGCAAGTCGCAGTGAGCGGGTCAGGGCTTGGGGGGCCGGTCCCCGTAAGCGGGTCAGCGCTGCGGGGGGCCGGTCCCCCTGAGCGGGTCAGGGCTGCGGGGGGGCCAGTCGCAGTAGGCGGGTCAGGGCTGTGGGGGCCAGTCCCTGTGAGCTGGTCAGAGCTGCGGGGGCCAGTCCCTTTCACCGGGTTAGGGCTGCGGGGGGCAGTGTCGCAGTGATGCGGTCAGGGCTGCGGGGGCAAGTCCCTGTCAGCGGGTCAGGGCTGCGGGGGGCAAGTCGCAGTGAGCAGGTCAGGGCTGCGAGTGGCAGTGTCGCAGTGAGCGGGTCAGGGCTGCGGGGGGCAAGGCCCCGTGAGTGGATCAGGGCTGCGGGGTGCGAGTCGCAGTGAGCGGGTCAGGGCTGCGGGGGGGCCAGTCGCAGTTAGCGGGTCAGGGCTGCGGGGGGCCAGTCGCAGTAGGCGGGTCAGGGCTGTGGGGGCCAGTCCCTGTGAGCTGGTCAGAGCTGCGGGGGCCAGTCCCTTTCACCGGGTTAGGGCTGCGGGGGGCAAGTCGCAGTGAGCGGGTCAGGGCTTGGGGGGCCGGTCCCCGTAAGCGGGTCAGCGCAGCGGGGGGCCGGTCCCCCTGAGCGGGTCAGGGGTGCGGGGGGAAGGTCGCAGTGAGCGGGGAGGTCTGCGGGGGGCAAGTCGCAGTGAGCGGGTCAGGGCTGCGGGGGGCAGTGTCACAGTGAGCGGGCCAGGGCTGCGGAGGCCAGAACCTGTGAGCGGGTCAGGGTGCGGTGACCAGACCCGGTGAGTGGGTCAGGGCTGCGGGGAGAAAGTCGCAGTGAGTGGGTCAGGGCTGCGGGGGCCAGGTCGCAGTGAGCGGGTCAGTGCTGCGGGGGACCAGTCGCAGTGAGCGGGTCAGGTCTGCGGGGGGCCAGTCGCAGTGAGCGGGTCAGGTCTGCGGGGGGCCAGTCGCAGTGAGCGGGTCAGGGCTGCGGGCGGCAAGTCGCAGTGAAATGGGTCAGGTCTGCGGGGGGCAAGTCGCAGTGAGCGGGTCAGGTCTGCGGGGGCTCGTCCCTGTGAGCGGGTCAGGGGTGCAGCGGGCCAGTCCCTGTGAGCGGGTCAGGGCTGCAGGGGCCAGTCCCTGTTAGTGGGTCACAGCTGCGGGGGCCACTCCCTGTGAGCGGGTCAGGGCTGCGGGGGCCAGTCCCTGTGAGCGGGACAGGACTGCGGGGGGCAAGTGCCTGTCAGCGGGACACGGCAGTGGGGGGCAAGTCGCAGTGAGCGGGTCAGGGCTGTTGGGGGCAAGTCGCAGTGAGCGGGTCAGGGCTGTGGGGGGCCGGTCCCTGTGAGCGGTTCAGGGCTGCGAGGGGCCAGTCGCAGTGAGCGGGACAGGACTGCGAGGGGCAAGTCGCAGTCAGCGGGTCACGTCTGCGGGGGGTAATTCGCAGTGAGCGGGTCAGGACTGCGGGAGGCAAGTCGCAGTGAGCGGGTCAGGACTGCGGGAGGCAAGTCGCAGTGAGCGGGTCAAGGCTGCTGGGGTCCGGTCCCGCTGAGCGGGTCAGGGCTGCGGGGGGCAAGTCGCAGTGAGCGGGTCAGGGCTGTGGGGGGCAAGTCGCAGTGAGCGGGTCAAGGCTGCTGGGGTCCGGTCCCCCTGAGCGGGTCAGGGCTGCGGGGGGCAAGTCGCAGTGAGCGGGTCAGGGCTGTGGAGGGCAAGTCGCAATGAGCAGGTCAGGGCTGCGGGGGGCCAGTCCCTCTGAGCAGGTAAGGGATGCGGGGGCCAGTCCCTGTGAGTGGGTCAGGGCTGCGGGGGCATGTCCCTGTCAGCGGGACAGGACTGCCGGGGGGCCAGTCCCTGTGAGCGAGTCAGGGCTGCAGCAGGCCAGTCCCTGTGAGCGGGTCAGGGCTGCGGGGGGCAAGTCGCAGTCAGCGGGTCAGGGCTAAGGGGGGCAAGTCGAAGTGAATGGGTCACGGCTGCGGGGGGCGAGTCCCTGTGAGCGAGTCAGGGCTGCGGCGGCCAGAACCTGTGAGCGGGTCAGGGCTGCGGGGGGCAAGTCGCAGTGAGCGGGTCAGGGCAGCGGGGGCAAGTCCCTGTCAGCGGGACAGGACTGCAAGGGGCAGGTCCCTGTCAGCGGGTGAGGACTGCGGGGGGCAAGTCGAAGTGAGCAGGTCAGGGCTGCGGGGGACAAGTCGCAGTGAGCAGGTCAGGGCTGCGGGGGGCCAATCGCAGTGAGCGGGTCAGGGCTGCGGGGGGCCAGTCCCTGTGAGCGAGTCAGGGCTGCGGCGGCCAGAACCTGTGAGCGGGTCAGGGCTGCGGGGGGCAAGTCGCAGTGAGCGGGTCAGGGCAGCGGGGGCAAGTCCCTGTCAGCGGGACAGGACTGCAAGGGGCAGGTCCCTGTCAGCGGGTGAGGACTGCGGGGGGCAAGTCGAAGTGAGCAGGTCAGGGCTGCGGGGGACAAGTCGCAGTGAGCAGGTCAGGGCTGCGGGGGGCCAATCGCAGTGAGCGGGTCAGGGCTGCGGGGGGCCAGTCCCTGTGAGCGAGTCAGGGCTGCGGCGGAGAGTCCCTGTGAGCAGGTCAGGGCTGCGGGGGCCAGTCCCTCTGAGCGGGTCAGGGCTGCGGGGGCCAAGACCTCCGAGCGGGTCAGGGCTGCGGGATCCAGTCCCTCTGAGCGGGTCAGGGCTGCGGGGGCCAGTCACTCTGAGCGGGTCAGGGCTGCGGGGGCCACGCCCTCTGAGCGGGTCAGGGCTGCGGGGGCCACGCCCTCTGAGCGGGTCAGGGCTGCGGGGGACAGTCCCACTGAGCGGGTCAGGGCTGTGGGGCGCAGTGTCGCAGTGAGGGGGGTCAGGGCTGCGGGGGGCCAGTCCCCGTGAGCGGGTCAGGGCTGCGGGGGGCAGTCCCTGTCAGCGGGACAGGGCTGCGGGGGGCAAGTCCCAGTCAGCGGGACACGACTGCGGGGGGCAAGTTGCAGGGAGCGGGTCACGGCTGCGGGGGGGCAGTGTCGCACTGAGCGGGTCAGGGCTGCGGGGGGCAAGTGGGGGACAGTCCCTCTGAGCGGGTCAGGGCTGCGGGGGCCAATCCCTCTGAGCGGGTCAGGGCTGCGGGGGCCAGTCCATCTCAGCGGGTCAGGGTTGCGGCGGCCAGTCCCTCTGAGCGGGTCAGACCTGCGGGGGCATGTCCCTGTCAGCAGGACAGGACTGCGGGGGGGCAAGTCCCTGTCAGCGGGACACGACTGCGGGGGGAAAGTCGCAGTGAGCGGGTCAGGGCTGCGGGCGGCCAGTCGCAGTGAGCGGGTCAGGGCTGCGGGCGGCAAGTCCCTGTCAGCGGGACAGGACTGCGGGGGGCAAGTCGCAGTGAGCGGGTCAGGTCTGCGGGGGACAAGTCGCAGTGAGCGGGTCAGGGCTGCGGGGGGCCAGTCCCTGTGAGCGGGTCTGGGCTGCGGGGGCCTGTCCCTGTGAGCGGGTCAGGGCTGTGGGGGGCCAGTCCCTGTGAGCGGGTCAGGACTGTGGGGGGCAAGTCGCAGAGAGCGGGTCAGGGCTGTGGGGGGCAAGTTGCAGTGAGCAGGTCAGGACTGCGGGGGGCAAGTCGCAGTGAGTGGGTCAGGGCTGCTGGGGGCCAGTCCCTGTGAGCGGGTCTGGGCTGCGGGGACCAGTCCCTGTGAGCGGGTCAGGGCTGCGGGGGGCCAGTCCCTGTGAGCGGGTCAGGGCTGCGGGGGGCAAGTGACAGTGAGTGGGACAGGACTGCGGGGGGCAAGTCCCTGTCAGCGGGTCAGGACTGCGGGGGGCAAGTCGCAGTGAGCGGGTCAGGGCTGCGGGGGGCAAGTCGCAGTGAGCGGGTCAGGGCTGCGGGGGGCAAGTCGCAGTGAGCCGGTCAGGGCTGCGGGCGGCCAGTCCGCGTGAGCGGGTCAGGGCTGCGGGGGGCAGTGTTGCAGTGAGCGGGTCAGGTCTGCGGGGGCAAGTCCCTGTCAGCGGGACAGGACTGCAAGGGGGAAGTCCCTGTCAGCTGGTCAGGTCTGCGGGGGGCAAGTTGCAGTGAGCGGGTCAGGACTGCAGGGGGCAAGTCGCAGTGAGCGGGTCAGGGCTGCGGGGGCTAGTCCCTCTGAGCGGATCTGGCTGCGGGGGCCAGTCCCTCTGAGCGGGTCAGGGCTGCGGGGCCAGTCCCTCTGAGCGGGTCAGGGCGGCGGGGGCCAGGCCCTCTGAGCGGGTCAGGGCGGCGGGGGCCAGTCCCTCGGAGCAGGAGACAGTGACACCTGTCCAAGTCAGGCAGGGAATCCACTTCCATCAGTCACCACACCCTATTCCCCACAGTCACTGCATCCCATTTCACTCAGTCACTGCATCCCATTTCACTCAGTCACTGCATCCCATTTCACTCAGTCACTGCATCCCATTTCTCTCAGTCACTGCATCCCTTTTCTCTCAGTCACTGCTTCCCATTTCCCTCAGTCACATCATCCCATTTCATGGAGACAGTGAATCCTATTCAACTGCGACAGTGAATCCATTTCCATCAGTCACCGCACCCTATTCCCCACAGTCACGGCATCACATTACACTCAGTCACTGCATCCTATTTCACTCAGTCACTGCGTCCCATTTCACTCAGTCACTGCGTCCCATTTCCCTCAGTCACTGTATCCCGTTTCTCACTGACGCTGCATTCAATTTCCGTCAGGTACTGCAACCCATTTCCTCAGTCACTGCCTCCCATTTTCCACATTCACTGCATCTCCTTTCCCACATTCACTGCATCTCCTTTCCCTCACTCACCGCATCGCATTTCGCTCAGGCACTGCATCGCATTTCCCTCCGTCACTGCGTCCCATTTCACTCCGTCAGTGCGTCCCATTACCCTCAGTCACTGCGTCCCATTTCACTCAGTCACGGCATCCCATTTCACTCAGTCACTGCCTGCAATTTCCTCAGTCAGTGCCTCCCACTTCACTCAGTCACTGCCTCCCATTTCACTCAGTCACTGCCTCCCATTTCACTCAGTCACTCCCTCCCATTTCACTCAGTCACTCCCTCCCATTTCAGTCAGTCACTCCCATTTCAGTCAGTCACTGCATCCCATTTCACGCAGTCACTGCATCCCATATCCCATAGTCACTGCATCTCCTTTCGTCAGTCACTGCATCCTATGTCACTCAGTCACTGCATCACATTTCCCACGTTCACTGCATTTCCTTTCCCTCAGTCACTGCATCCCAATTCACTCAGCCACTGCATCCCATTTTACTCAGCCACTGCATCACATTTCACTCAGCCACTGCATCCCATTTCACTCAGCCACTGCAACCCATTACCCCAGTCACTGCATCCCATTATCCCAGTCACTGCATCCCATGTCCCCACAGTCACTGCATCTCATTTCCCTCAGTCACTGCATCCCATTTCAATCAGTCACTGCCTCCCATTTCACTCAGTCACTGCCTCCCATTTCACTCAGTCACTGTTTCCCATTTAACAGAGACAGTGAATCCTATCCAAGTGAGACAGTGAATCCATTTCCAACAGTCACCGCACCCTATTCCCCACAGTCACGGCATCACATTTCCCTCAGTCACTGCGTCCCATTTAACTGAGACAGTGAATCTCATTGAACTGAGACAGTGCATCCCATTACCCTCAGTCACTGCATCTCTTTTCCCTCAGTCACTGCATCTCTTTTCCCTCAGTCACTGCATCTCTTTTCCCTCAGTCACTGCATCTCATTTTCCTCAGCCACTGCATCCCATTTCACTCAGCCACTGCATCCCATTTCACTCAGCCACTGCATCCCATTTCACTCAACCACTGCATCCCATTTCACTCAGTCACTGCATCCCATTTCACTCAGCCACTTGATCATATTCACTCAGTCACTGCATCCCATTTAACTGAGTCACAGCATCCCATTTGACTCAGTCACGACATCCTATTTAACGGAAACATTGAATCCTATTCAACTGGGATCGTGCATCCATTTCCCTCAGTCACCGCACCCTATTCCCCACAATCACCGCATTCCATTTCCCTCAGTCACCACATCCCATTTCCTTCAGTCATTGCATCCCATGACCCTCGCTCACTGCATCCCATGACCCTCACTCACTGCTTCCCATTTCACTCAGTCACTGCGTCCCATTTCACTCACTCACTGCGTCCCATTTCACTCAGTCACTGCCTCCCACTTCACGCAGTCACTGCCTCCCACTTCACGCAGTCACTGCATCTCCTTTTGCCATTAACTGCATCCCCTTACCCACAGTCACTGCATCACATTACCCTCAGTCACAGTATCCCATTTCCATCAGTCACAGTATCCCATTTCCATCAGTCACTGCCTCCCACTTCACGCAGTCACTGCCTCCCACTTCACGCAGTCACTGCCTCCCACTTGACTCAGTCACTGCATCTCCTTTTGCCATTAACTGCATCGCATTACCCTCAGTCACTGCATTACATTACCCTCAGTCACAGCATCCCAATTCACTCAGTCACTGCCTCCCATTTCACTCAGTCACTCCCTCCCATTTCAGTCAGTCACTCCCTCCCATTTCAGTCAGTCACTCCCTCCCATTTCAGTCAGTCACTCCCTCCCATTTCAGTCAGTCACTCCCTCCCATTTCCCTCAGTCACTGCATCCAATTTCCCACATTCACTGCATGTCCTTTCCCTCAGTCACTGCAGCCCATTTAATGGAGACAGTGAACACTATTCAGCTGAGACAGAGCATCCGTTTCCGTCAGTCACCGCACCCTATTCCCCACAGTCACCGCATTCCATTTCCCTGGTTACTGCTTCCCATTTCACTCACTCACTGCATCCCATTTCACTCTGTCACTGCACCCATTTCAGTCAGTCACTGCATCCCATTTCAGTCAGTCACTGCATCCCATTTCAGTCAGTCACTGCATCCCATTTCAGTCAGTCACGGCATCCCATTTCACTCAGTCACGGCATCCCATTTCAGTCAGTCACGGCATCCCATTTCACTCAGTGACTGCGTCCCATTTCACTCAGTGACTGCGTCCCATTTCACTCAGTGACTGCGTCCCATTTCACTCAGCCACTGCATCCCATTTCACACAGTCACTGCATCCCATTTCACTCAGTCACTGCATCACATTACCCTCAGTCACAGTATCCCATTTCCATCAGTCACTGCCTCCCATTTCACTCAGTCACTGCCTGCCATTTCACTCAGTCACTGCCTGCCATTTCACTCAGTCACTGCCTGCCATTTCACTCAGTCACTGCCTCCCATTTCACTCAGTCACTGCATCCCATTTAACTGAGTCACAGCATCCCATTTGACTCAGTCACGACATCCTATTTAACGGAAACATTGAATCCTATTCAACTGGGATCGTGCATCCATTTCCCTCAGTCACCGCACCCTATTCCCCACAATCACCGCATTCCATTTCCCTCAGTCACCGCATCCCATTTCCTTCAGTCATTGCATCCCATGACCCTCGCTCACTGCATCCCATGACCCTCACTCACTGCTTCCCATTTCACTCAGTCACTGCTTCCCATTTCAATCAGTCACTGCGTCCCATTTCACTCAGTCACTGCGTCCCATTTCACTCAGTCACTGCGTCCCATTTCACTCAGTCACTGCATCACATTACCCTCAGTCACAGTATCCCATTTCCATCAGTCACAGCATCCCATTTCACTCAGTGAGTGCATCCCATTTCCCTCAGTCACTGCCTCCCACTTCACTCAGTCACTGCATCCCATTTCACCGAGTCACTGCCTCCCACTTCACACAGTCACTGCCACCCATTTCACTCACTCACTGCCTCGCACTTGACTCAGTCACTGCATCTCCTTTTACCATTAACTGCATCGCATTTCACTCAGTCACTGCATTACATTACCCTCAGTCACACCATCCCAATTCACTCAGTCACTGCCTCCCATTTCAGTCAGTCACTCCCTCCCATTTCAGTCAGTCACTCCCTCCCATTTCAGTCAGTCACTCCCTCCCATTTCCCTCAGTCACTGCATCCCATTTAACGAAGACAGTGAACACTATTCAGCTGAGACAGTGCATCCGTTTCCGTTAGTCACCACACACTATTCCCCACAGTCACCGCATTCCATTTCCCTCGGTCACTGCTTCCCATTTCACTCACTCACTGCATACCATTTCAGTCAGTCACTGCATCCCATTTCACTCAGTCACTGCATCCCATTTCACTCAGTCACTGCATCCCATTACCATCCATCACTGCATCCCATTTCACTCAGTGACTGCATCCCATTTCACTCAGTCACTGCATCACATTTCACTCAGTCACTGCATCACATTTCACTCAGTCACTGCATCACATTTCACTCAGTCACTGCTTCCCATTTCACTCAGCCACGGCATCCCATTTCACTCAGCCACGGCATCCCATTTCACTCAGCCACGGCATCCCATTTCACGCTGTCACTGCATCCCATTTCACGCAGTCACTGAATCCCATTTCCCTCAGTCACTGCATCACATTCCCCACAGTCACCGCATCCCGTTTCCCACAGACACGGGATCCCACTTCACTCAGCCACTGCGTCCCATTTCCCTCCGTCATTGCATCCCATTTCCCACAGTCACTGCATCTCCTTTCCTCAGTCACAGCTTGCCATTTCTCACAGTCACTGAATCACCTTTCCCTCAGTCACTGCATCCCATTCCACTGAGGCACAGCATCCCATTTCACTCAGTCACTGCATCCCATTTCACTCAGCCACTGCATCCCATTCCACTCAATCACTGCTACCTATTTCACTCAATCACTGCAACCCGTTTCCAAAAGTCACTGCGTCTCCTTTCCTTCAGCCACTGCATCCCAATTCCCTCAGTCACTGCATCCCATTTCACGCAGTCACTGCATCCCATTTCACTCAGTCACTGCATCCCATTTTACTCAGTCACTGCATCGCATTTCACTCAGTCACTGCATCCCATTTCACTCAGTCACTGACTCCCATTTCACTCAGTCACTGACTCCCATTTCACTCAGTCACTGACTCCCATTTCACTCAGTCACTGACTCCCATTTCACTCAGTCACTGCATCGCATTTCACTCAGTCACTGACTCCCATTTCACTCAGTCACTGACTCCCATTTCACTCAGTCACTGACTCCCATTTCACTCAGTCACTGACTCCCATTTCACTCAGTCACTGACTCCCATTTCACTCAGTCACTGACTCCCATTTCACTCAGTCACTCCATCCCATTTCACTCAGACACTCCATCCCATTTCAGTCAGTCACTCCATCCCATTTCATTCAGTCACTGCACCCCATTTCACCGAGTCACTGCCTCCCACTTGACACAGTTACTGCCTCCCACTTCACACAGTCACTGCCACCCATTTCACTCAGTCACTGCATCTCCTTTTGCCATTAACTGCATCTCATTTCCCTCAGTCACTGCATCCCATTTCCATCAGTCACAGCATCACATTTCACTCAGTGACTGCCTCCCATTTCACTCAGTGACTGCCACCCATTTCACTCAGTCACTGCCTCCCACTTCACTCAGTCACTGCCTCCCACTTCACTCAGTCACTGCCACCCATTTTACTCAGTCACTGCATCTCCTTTTGCCATTAACTGCATCTCATTTCCCTCAGTCACAGTATCCCATTTCCATCAGTCACAGTATCCCATTTCCATCAGTCACTGCCTCCCACTTCACGCAGTCACTGCCTCCCACTTGACTCAGTCACTGCATCTCCTTTTGCCATTAACTGCATCGCATTTCACTCAGTCACTGCATTACATTACCCTCAGTCACAGCATCCCAATTCACTCAGTCACTCCCTCCCATTTCACTCAGTCACTCCCTCCCATTTCAGTCAGTCACTCCCTCCCATTTCAGTCAGTCACTCCCTCCCATTTCAGTCAGTCACTCCCTCCCATTTCCCTCAGTCACTGCATCCAATTTCCCACATTCACTGCATGTCCTTTCCCTCAGTCACTGCAGCCCATTTAATGGAGACAGTGAACACTATTCAGCTGAGACAGAGCATCCGTTTCCGTCAGTCACCGCACCCTATTCCCCACAGTCACCGCATTCCATTTCCCTGGTTACTGCTTCCCATTTCACTCACTCACTGCATCCCATTTCACTCTGTCACTGCACCCATTTCAGTCAGTCACTGCATCCCATTTCAGTCAGTCACTGCATCCCATTTCAGTCAGTCACGGCATCCCATTTCACTCAGTCACGGCATCCCATTTCACTCAGTCACGGCGTCCCATTTCACTCAGTGACTGCGTCCCATTTCACTCAGTGACTGCGTCCCATTTCACTCAGCCACTGCATCCCATTTCACTCAGTCACTGCATCCCATTTCACTCAGTCACTGCATCACATTACCCTCAGTCACAGTATCCCATTTCCATCAGTCACTGCCTCCCATTTCACTCAGTCACTGCCTGCCATTTCACTCAGTCACTGCCTGCCATTTCACTCAGTCACTGCATCCCATTTAACTGAGTCACAGCATCCCATTTGACTCAGTCACGACATCCTATTTAACGGAAACATTGAATCCTATTCAACTGGGATCGTGCATCCATTTCCCTCAGTCACCGCACCCTATTCCCCACAATCACCGCATTCCATTTCCCTCAGTCACCGCATCCCATTTCCTTCAGTCATTGCATCCCATGACCCTCGCTCACTGCATCCCATGACCCTCACTCACTGCTTCCCATTTCACTCAGTCACTGCTTCCCATTTCAATCAGTCACTGCGTCCCATTTCACTCAGTCACTGCGTCCCATTTCACTCAGTCACTGCGTCCCATTTCACTCAGTCACTGCATCACATTACCCTCAGTCACAGTATCCCATTTCCATCAGTCACAGCATCCCATTTCACTCAGTGAGTGCATCCCATTTCCCTCAGTCACTGCCTCCCACTTCACTCAGTCACTGCATCCCATTTCACCGAGTCACTGCCTCCCACTTCACACAGTCACTGCCACCCATTTCACTCACTCACTGCCTCGCACTTGACTCAGTCACTGCATCTCCTTTTACCATTAACTGCATCGCATTTCACTCAGTCACTGCATTACATTACCCTCAGTCACACCATCCCAATTCACTCAGTCACTGCCTCCCATTTCAGTCAGTCACTCCCTCCCATTTCAGTCAGTCACTCCCTCCCATTTCAGTCAGTCACTCCCTCCCATTTCCCTCAGTCACTGCATCCCATTTAACGAAGACAGTGAACACTATTCAGCTGAGACAGTGCATCCGTTTCCGTTAGTCACCACACACTATTCCCCACAGTCACCGCATTCCATTTCCCTCGGTCACTGCTTCCCATTTCACTCACTCACTGCATACCATTTCAGTCAGTCACTGCATCCCATTTCACTCAGTCACTGCATCCCATTACCATCCATCACTGCATCCCATTTCACTCAGTGACTGCATCCCATTTCACTCAGTGACTGCATCCCATTTCACTCAGTCACTGCATCACATTTCACTCAGTCACTGCTTCCCATTTCACTCAGCCACGGCATCCCATTTCACTCAGCCACGGCATCCCATTTCACTCAGCCACGGCATCCCATTTCACGCTGTCACTGCATCCCATTTCACGCAGTCACTGAATCCCATTTCCCTCAGTCACTGCATCACATTCCCCACAGTCACCGCATCCCGTTTCCCACAGACACGGGATCCCACTTCACTCAGCCACTGCGTCCCATTTCCCTCCGTCATTGCATCCCATTTCCCACAGTCACTGCATCTCCTTTCCTCAGTCACAGCTTGCCATTTCTCACAGTCACTGAATCACCTTTCCCTCAGTCACTGCATCCCATTCCACTGAGGCACAGCATCCCATTTCACTCAGTCACTGCATCCCATTTCACTCAGCCACTGCATCCCATTCCACTCAATCACTGCTACCTATTTCACTCAATCACTGCAACCCGTTTCCAAAAGTCACTGCGTCTCCTTTCCTTCAGCCACTGCATCCCAATTCCCTCAGTCACTGCATCCCATTTCACGCAGTCACTGCATCCCATTTCACGCAGTCACTGACTCCCATTTCACTCAGTCACTGACTCCCATTTCACTCAGTCACTGACTCCCATTTCACTCAGTCACTGACTCCCATTTCACTCAGTCACTGACTCCCATTTCACTCAGTCACTCCATCCCATTTCACTCAGACACTCCATCCCATTTCAGTCAGTCACTCCATCCCATTTCATTCAGTCACTGCACCCCATTTCACCGAGTCACTGCCTCCCACTTGACACAGTTACTGCCTCCCACTTCACACAGTCACTGCCACCCATTTCACTCAGTCACTGCATCTCCTTTTGCCATTAACTGCATCTCATTTCCCTCAGTCACTGCATCCCATTTCCATCAGTCACAGCATCACATTTCACTCAGTGACTGCCTCCCATTTCACTCAGTGACTGCCACCCATTTCACTCAGTCACTGCCTCCCACTTCACTCAGTCACTGCCTCCCACTTCACTCAGTCACTGCCACCCATTTTACTCAGTCACTGCATCTCCTTTTGCCATTAACTGCATCTCATTTCCCTCAGTCACAGTATCCCATTTCCATCAGTCACAGTATCCCATTTCCATCAGTCACTGCCTCCCACTTCACGCAGTCACTGCCTCCCACTTGACTCAGTCACTGCATCTCCTTTTGCCATTAACTGCATCGCATTTCACTCAGTCACTGCATTACATTACCCTCAGTCACAGCATCCCAATTCACTCAGTCACTCCCTCCCATTTCACTCAGTCACTCCCTCCCATTTCAGTCAGTCACTCCCTCCCATTTCAGTCAGTCACTCCCTCCCATTTCAGTCAGTCACTCCCTCCCATTTCCCTCAGTCACTGCATCCAATTTCCCACATTCACTGCATGTCCTTTCCCTCAGTCACTGCAGCCCATTTAATGGAGACAGTGAACACTATTCAGCTGAGACAGAGCATCCGTTTCCGTCAGTCACCGCACCCTATTCCCCACAGTCACCGCATTCCATTTCCCTGGTTACTGCTTCCCATTTCACTCACTCACTGCATCCCATTTCACTCTGTCACTGCACCCATTTCAGTCAGTCACTGCATCCCATTTCAGTCAGTCACTGCATCCCATTTCAGTCAGTCACGGCATCCCATTTCACTCAGTCACGGCATCCCATTTCACTCAGTCACGGCATCCCATTTCACTCAGTGACTGCGTCCCATTTCACTCAGTGACTGCGTCCCATTTCACTCAGTGACTGCGTCCCATTTCACTCAGCCACTGCATCCCATTTCACTCAGTCACTGCATCCCATTTCACTCAGTCACTGCATCACATTACCCTCAGTCACAGTATCCCATTTCCATCAGTCACTGCCTCCCATTTCACTCAGTCACTGCCTGCCATTTCACTCAGTCACTGCCTCCCATTTCACTCAGTCACTGCATCCCATTTAACTGAGTCACAGCATCCCATTTGACTCAGTCACGACATCCTATTTAACGGAAACATTGAATCCTATTCAACTGGGATCGTGCATCCATTTCCCTCAGTCACCGCACCCTATTCCCCACAATCACCGCATTCCATTTCCCTCAGTCACCGCATCCCATTTCCTTCAGTCATTGCATCCCATGACCCTCGCTCACTGCATCCCATGACCCTCACTCACTGCTTCCCATTTCACTCAGTCACTGCTTCCCATTTCAATCAGTCACTGCGTCCCATTTCACTCAGTCACTGCGTCCCATTTCACTCAGTCACTGCGTCCCATTTCACTCAGTCACTGCATCACATTACCCTCAGTCACAGTATCCCATTTCCATCAGTCACAGCATCCCATTTCACTCAGTGAGTGCATCCCATTTCCCTCAGTCACTGCCTCCCACTTCACTCAGTCACTGCATCCCATTTCACCGAGTCACTGCCTCCCACTTCACACAGTCACTGCCACCCATTTCACTCACTCACTGCCTCGCACTTGACTCAGTCACTGCATCTCCTTTTACCATTAACTGCATCGCATTTCACTCAGTCACTGCATTACATTACCCTCAGTCACACCATCCCAATTCACTCAGTCACTGCCTCCCATTTCAGTCAGTCACTCCCTCCCATTTCAGTCAGTCACTCCCTCCCATTTCAGTCAGTCACTCCCTCCCATTTCCCTCAGTCACTGCATCCCATTTCCCTCAGTCACTGCATCCCATTTAACGAAGACAGTGAACACTATTCAGCTGAGACAGTGCATCCGTTTCCGTTAGTCACCACACACTATTCCCCACAGTCACCGCATTCCATTTCCCTCGGTCACTGCTTCCCATTTCACTCACTCACTGCATACCATTTCAGTCAGTCACTGCATCCCATTTCACTCAGTCACTGCATCCCATTACCATCCATCACTGCATCCCATTTCACTCAGTGACTGCATCCCATTTCACTCAGTCACTGCATCACATTTCACTCAGTCACTGCTTCCCATTTCACTCAGCCACGGCATCCCATTTCACTCAGCCACGGCATCCCATTTCACTCAGCCACGGCATCCCATTTCACTCAGCCACTGCATCCCATTTACATCAGTCACTGCATCCCATTTCACGCAGTCACTGAATCCCATTTCCCTCAGTCACTGCATCACATTCCCCACAGTCACCGCATCCCGTTTCCCACAGACACGGGATCCCACTTCACTCAGCCACTGCGTCCCATTTCCCTCCGTCATTGCATCCCATTTCCCACAGTCACTGCATCTCCTTTCCTCAGTCACAGCTTGCCATTTCTCACAGTCACTGAATCACCTTTCCCTCAGTCACTGCATCCCATTCCACTGAGGCACAGCATCCCATTTCACTCAGTCACTGCATCCCATTTCACTCAGCCACTGCATCCCATTCCACTCAATCACTGCTACCTATTTCACTCAATCACTGCAACCCGTTTCCAAAAGTCACTGCGTCTCCTTTCCTTCAGCCACTGCATCCCAATTCCCTCAGTCACTGCATCCCATTTCACGCAGTCACTGCATCCCATTTCACTCAGTCACTGCATCCCATTTTACTCAGTCACTGCATCGCATTTCACTCAGTCACTGCATCCCATTTCACTCAGTCACTGACTCCCATTTCACTCAGTCACTGACTCCCATTTCACTCAGTCACTGACTCCCATTTCACTCAGTCACTGACTCCCATTTCACTCAGACACTCCATCCCATTTCAGTCAGTCACTCCATCCCATTTCATTCAGTCACTGCACCCCATTTCACCGAGTCACTGCCTCCCACTTGACACAGTTACTGCCTCCCACTTCACACAGTCACTGCCACCCATTTCACTCAGTCACTGCATCTCCTTTTGCCATTAACTGCATCTCATTTCCCTCAGTCACTGCATCCCATTTCCATCAGTCACAGCATCACATTTCACTCAGTGACTGCCTCCCATTTCACTCAGTGACTGCCACCCATTTCACTCAGTCACTGCCTCCCACTTCACTCAGTCACTGCCTCCCACTTCACTCAGTCACTGCCACCCATTTTACTCAGTCACTGCATCTCCTTATGCCATTAACTGCATCTCATTTCCCTCAGTCACAGCATCCCATTTCCATCAGTCACTGCATCCCATTTCCATCAGTCACTGCATCCCAGTTCACTCAGTCACTGCATCCCATTTCCCTCAGTCACTGCTTCCCATTAACTTCAGTCGCAGGATCCCATTTCAAACAGACACTGCGTCCCAGTTCACAGTCACTGCATCCCATTTCACTCAGTCACTGCAGCCCATTTCACTCAGTCACTGCATCCCATTACCATCAGTCACTGCATCCCATTACCCTCAGTCACTGCATCCCATTACCCTCAGTCACTGCAACCCATTACCCTCAGTCACTGCAACCCATTTCCCTCAGTCACTGCATCCCATTTCCCGCAGTCACTGCATCCCATTTCGCTCAGTCACTGAATCCCAGTTCACTCAGTCACTACATCTCCTTTCCATCAGCCATTGCATCCCATTTCCCACAGTCACTGCATCCCATTTCCCTCAATCACTGCATCCCATTTCCATCGGTCACTGCCCCCATTTCCTTCAATCACTGCATCCCATTCCACTCAGTCACTGCATCCCATCTCACTCAGTCACTGCATCTCCTTTCCCTCAGTCAGTGCATCTCCTTTCTCGCAGTCACTGCATCTCCTTTCCTGCAGTCACTGCATCCCATGACCCTCAGTCACTGCATCCCATGACCCTCAGTCACTGCATCCCATTACCCTCAGTCACTGCATCCCATTACCCTCAGTCACTGCATCCCATTACCCTCAGTCACTGCATCCCATTACCCTCAGTCACTGCTTCCCATTACCCTCAGTCACTGCATCCCAGTACCAAGAGTCACTGCATCCCATTTCCCACAGTCAGTGAATCTCCTTTCCCTCAGTCACTGCATCCCATTTCCCTCAGTCAGTGCATCCCATTTCCATAAGTCACTGCATCCCATCTCCACAAGCCACTGCATCCCATTTCACTGAGTCACTACATCCCGTTTCACTGAGTCACTGAATCGCATTTATTGTTCTCACTTGAATGCAATGGTCATGAATCTCCTCCAATGGCTGGTCATGTATTTCCAATGCAAAATTTTACCAAGTTTTGATTTTCAATTTTGATTACATGTGTCTCCTCTATTCTATAAGATGCTGCAATAAACTCAAATTTGATAAATCATAATTCAACCACCATTACCTACAGAGTTAATTTCATCAAACAGATCCAATTAGAATTGTCACATTCCCAAATCCTGATTCAAGTTTTTCTAATTATGGGCCATGTGGTTCAGAAAAAAGACACTTAGAATCAGAGAGATGCACAGTCGGGAAACAGATCCTTTGGCCCAATTTGTCTATGTTGACCAGATATCCTAAATTAATTTAGTCCCATTTGCCAGCATTTGGCCCATATTCCTCTCAACCCGTCTTATACCCATCCACATGCCTTTTAAACGTACAAGCCTCCACCACTTCCTCTGGCAGCTCATTCCATACCTGCACCACTATGAAAAAAATCCGGTCCATTTTAAATCTTCCCTCTCTCATTTTTAACCTATTCCCTCCAGTTTTGGATTCCAGCAACCCGGGGAAAAGATCTTGGCTGTTTGCTCTATCCACGTCCCTCGTAATTGTATAAACTTCGATATGGTCAGCCCTGAACTCCAAAGTTCCAAAAAATAGCTGCCTGTTCAAGCCCACGGTATACCTCCAACCTCCGATGCTGGTAACATCCTTGTAAATCTTCTCTGAACCCTTTCAAGTTTACAACAGACAACAATACAGCGCACAACAGGCCTTCGGCCCTCAATGTTGCGCCGACATCCTTCCTCTCGCAAGGAGACCAAAATCGATTGCAGTATTCCAAAAGCAGCCGAACCAACGTCCTACATGGCTGCTAAGTGATCTCCCAACTCCTATACTCAATGCACTGACGAATAAAGGCGAGCACACCAAATATCTCCTTCATATCCTTTCTACCGGTGGCTGTACTTTGATGGAACTACGAAACTGCATTCCAGCGTCTCTTTATTAAGCAACACTCCCCACAACCTTCAGTGTAAACGTGCTGCCCTGATTTGCCTTTCCAAAATGTAGCACCTCACATTTAGCTAACCTCAACACCATCTGCCATTCCTCAGTTTATTCGCCCTTGTCAATGTCCCATTGTATTCTGAGGTGACCTTCTTGGCTGGCTACTACACCTTCAATCATTGGGAAACTTATTAAACACACCTTCTATTTTCATATCCAAATCATTGCATCACTTCAACTCCCCCTCCCACTCCCTGAATGACATGTCCATCCTGGGCCTCTTCCAGTGTCACAACCAAACCACCCAGAAACTGGAGGAGCAGCACCTCATATTCTGCCTCGGGAGCTTCCAACTCAATAGCCTCAATATGGACTTGGCCACCCTCAAAATCTCCCGACCCGCCAGCCTCATCCCAAGACTAGTTCCTCCCCTCATCCCCGCCTCCATGACCTGTCCGCCTTCTCTCCCACCTATCCACTCTTCCCACCTCACTGACCAACTCCCACCACTGCTTGGAATTATTTTTCTTTTCACACTTCATCAGCTCGACGTTATTTCTAAAATCTATTTTCCAATTGTTGGAAAAAGTGAGACAAAGAGAAGTAAAAGAAGTTACATTCTTCCCACTCGGGAAATCTCTGAATATTCTGTTGAAAGGCCGCCAAGGAACGATGCAATTCTTTTGTCACAAACACTGTGAGGGAGACATCTTTTTCGGTTCCACTAACTCCACCCTAAGGAAGACAAACCCACGTAACATATCTAGTGACTTAAAGCATACTCTATTGTTGCCCAAGGTGGAGAGCTGGATGAACACAGCAGGCCAAGCAGCATCAGAGAAGCAAGAAAGCTGATGTTTCGGGACGAGACCCTACTTCAGAAAATTGGCGCTGGAGAATCTGAGACAACAAGGTGTAGAGCCGGATGATACTGCTTGGCCTGCTGTGTTCATCCAGCTTGACACCTTCTTATCTCAGATTCTCCAGCATCTGCAGTTCCTACTGCCTCTATTGTTGCCCTTTCACTTTACTGAACTAATATGAGCCAGTAGTTTTGTTTAGGCTCGTGTAATCTTACGGTTATTAGTCTGTACAAAATCCTGAATTAATTTTGATCGACTGACGGGAGGAGATGAATTTTATAGAAATTTTTGTTTTCTACCAATTTGCAGAGGGCATTGTGGGCGATTGAAGGACGGTGTTATTATCCTCCAGGTCTGTGGACTGCATCATTACCAACTTGCCCATTTGCATATACATACAATATTCATTATGTACCAATGAAACATAATAAACCAATACTGCGTACTAAAAACAACGCTCACATATCAATGGAAATTTAAATATTTATCATAGAGTTTGAAGAATTGAATTCAATGATACAAAGCAAAAGCCAGTGAAGATGAGTGCAGTTGGTCAGCACTTTTGCCACGAAGTGGAGGTTGGCAGTTTGAGGCCACCCAGGAACAAGCAAGCTCTGTCTAACTCCAAGGGCAGCACGGTGGCTCAGTGGTTAGCACTGCTGACTCACAGCGCCAGGGACCCAGGTTCGATCCCACCGTTGGGCGATCTTCTGTGCGGAGTTTGTACATTCTGCCCATGCCTGCATGGGTTCCTGCTGGGTGCTCTGGTTTCCTCCCACAGTCCAAAGATGTGCACGCTAGGTGTATGGGCCATGCCAAACTTGCCCATTGTGTTTAGGGATGTGCAGATTATGTGTGTTAGTCATGGGAAATGTACGGTTACTGAGGAAAGGGTCGGGGGATGAGTCAGGGTGAGATGCTCTTTGGAGGGTGGCTGTGGACTTCTTGGGTCAAAAGGGGCTTGTTTCCACACTGGAGGGATTCTATGATATGGAAGTATCTTTTGAAGTGGACATTCATGGGTATGCTGTAACAGAGACCTTGAAATACTGCACAACAAATATTTGGAACTAGACTGTCAATTCAGACATAGCATCAAAAGAGGTCATGGAAGTTGTCACCGATATAAAGCAGGATAGATGAAAATCCAGCAGGAAATGGTGTCAAAAGGCACAGTATCTTTTATTCATCTCCAGTTATTTTGTCCAAGGCACTGGATGCTGGCAGGATTGAAACATTTAAGAAATGCTTCACAAATCACATATAAGGACCTGCACATCTTTGAACAATGGGAGGAAACTGCAGCACCTGGCAGAAGCCTCTCGCAGACGCGGGGAGGACGTGTCAATTCCACACAGATAGTTACCCAAGACTGGAATCTCAACTGGCTCCCCAGTGCATGAGCAGCTCTAACCAGTGAGCAACTACCTTGCCCAGAAGGGGTTTTATAAGCGCATACTTTATTTCCATTAAGACAGATCCAATCCTCTATTTCCAATCAAAATAACATATTGTAGATATCATGACAACAATCAGAAATGATTTTGAATAAGTCAATCAAAAAACTTGAAATAGTTTCCAAGCCGAAATACTAGATATGGTGCAGTTAAGATGAATAGCGCAACAACAAAAAGGCCATATTTTATGTGACCATCGGTAACACTTGAAAACTTGCAACAATTCGTCGCCAGTAGTGCTCTGAAGTGGCTTGATGATGCACTCCTTCATACACTGGAATGAAACTCCAAAGATCACAAATTCTCCTTCAATACCCTGTTGTAACAGTGACTGCATCAACCTGTGTTTATGGGCCTGACTGGAAACCCACACAACATGCATAAACAAAAAAATAATCTAAGGAAATAGGAGAAAAAAATGTATGTGTGCAACGTCTTTGAAAAGCAATTATTTGTAGCGGCTGCAAGCCCATAAGGAATCTCGTTTCGCAGATTATATTCATTTGCACTGCAGGTCATGCCAGTCAGAATCAGTTTTCGTTTCATGACAGATAACTAAAATGTCCATTACAATGAACTTTGGTTGATCAGAAGATTTTAAGTAAGGACTATGTCTTATGTGAGCTGACAGCATTCGGGGATGGAGAAGGTACACTCACTGCTGGCATCTTGACACCATTGAATGAGCAAGCGTGGACGCAAAGGTTGTAACAGGTCACAATTGTACAGGCAATATCTTTTGAGCTCCTTCCCAGCAGGCCTGTAATACTCTAAAGCTGTGCTAGACCCTCACTTCCTCCACCTTACGTACGCTGCCTTTTCTTTTTGACAAGAAGCACCTCTGTACCCGTCATCCAAGGCTCCTTAATCTTACCCTTTCTTACCTGTCTCAGAGGAACAAATTTATACATCACTCGCAACAACTGCTCCTTGAACAGCCTCCACATGTCTGCCGCGCCCTTTCTGTGGAACAATTGCTCCCAATCTGTACTTCCCAACTCCTGTCTGATAGTATCATAATTTCCTTGACCCCAGTGAAATATCTTCCCCTGGTAACTGCTCCTTTCCCTTTCCATGGCTATGGTAAATGTGAGGCTCTTGCGGTCACTGTCGCCAAAGTGTTCTCCCACCACGAGATCTGACACCTGTCCTGGCTCATCGCCGAGCACCAAATCCAAAATGGCCTCCCCCCTCGTCGGCCTGTCCACAAACTAAGTCAGGAAACCCTCCTGAACAGACCTGACAAAAACGGCTCCATCCAAACCATCTGCACTGAGGAGGTTTCAATCTATATTGGGAAAGTTGAAGTCACCCATAACAACAACCCTGCTACGTTTGCACTTTCCAACAATCTGCCGGCCAATGAGTTCTTCGATCTCCCAACTGCTATTTGGGGTCCGTAGAAAACCCCCAGTGAGGTGACTGCTGCCTTGTTGTTCCGAACTTCCACCCACACTGACTCAGTCGACAAACGTTCCTTGGCAACATCAGCCCATACCGCCTCAGTAGACGAGTCCTCAAAGGTTCTTTCAGCCGCCGTTATACTGTCCTTGACCAACAAAGCCACACCTCCCCCTCTTTTACCACCTTCCCAGACCTTAATGAAAGATCTAAACACGAGAACCTGCAACATCCATTCCTGACCCTGCTCTATCCATGTCTCCGAAATGGCCACAACATCGAAGTCCGTGGTACCTATCCAAGCTGCAACCTCACCTACATTATTCCGGATACTCCCGGCATTAAAGTCGTCACACTTCAATCCAGCTTGCTGTCTGCCAGCACACTTCTGTGACAGTGAGGTCCTGACCATGTCCTCCCTACGCTCATCCTCCTGTGTACTGGGACTACACCTCAGTTTCCCATCCCCCTTCTGAGCTCGTTTAAATCCAACCGAATGGCACTGGCCAATTTCCCACCCAGGATATTCGTGCCCCTCTGGTTCAAGTGGATATCGTCCTGTTTGTACAGGTCCCACCTTCCCCAGAATGAACCCCAATTGTCCATGTACCTGAAGCCCTCCCACCTGCACCATCCCTGCAGCCACGTCTTCAGCTGAAATCTCTCCCTGTTCTTTGCCTCGCTATCACGTGGTACGGTGACAAACTAGTGACGACCACTCTGTTTGTTCTCGCTCTCAACTTCCACCCTCGCTCCCTGAAATCCTGCCTGACATCCCTATCCCTCTTTCTACCTATGTCGTTGGTGCCTACGTGTCCCACGACTTGGGGCTGGTCAACCTCTCCCCTCAGGACCCTAAACACATGATCCGAGACATCACAGACCCTGGCACCTGGTAGGCAACACACCAATCGTGAGTCTCTTTCGTTCCAGGCAAATCTTCTATCAGTCCCTCTAACTAGTGAGTCCCCAATGACTATCACTCTCTTCCTATCCCCGCTTCCCTTCTATGCAAGAGGGACAGACTCTGTGCCAGAGACCTGCACCCTACTGCATACCCACTGCCAACTCGTCCCCCGGAACAGTATCCAAAATGGTATAGTTGTTTTTCAGGGGAGCGACCGCAGGGGATTTCAGGGGAACGACCACAGGGGAAGGTTAGTCAAGCTACACCGGTTAAACGTGCATTTTTGGCTGAAGAAACATGTGTTTCAATGTGAGCTAATGGAAGCAGCCATGGAGTCAAAGCTAAACGTTTTGACAATAAGACAACCATTCTTAAAAGCAGCAGACAGTGTGAAAAAGAAATGAGCTGCTTTAATATCCACTTAAAATTTATGTGGAATATCAGATGGAATTTTCTTATTGACTCCATTGTGCAATCATGTCGAGCTAAAAATGTTAACTGCATTAATTAAAACTAACCAGAAACGGACTTTGTCGTAAATGGTTTGACGATTTTCTGTATCTGGAACATCCCTTTTCCTGCTCGAACGAAGATCGTACCAACCTATGGTACCAAACTGTGAGTCAAATGGATGGGACACATAATCTTTCAATTCCTCATCAAAACAGTCTCATCGTATGGTTCTGTGCAATAAAAGAGAAAGAATAAACATGTTTCCCACAATTTTGCTGATGTTTATGAACAGAATGCTCAAATTCAAAAAGTTTGGGCTGGCATGTCTGCTTCCTCCAGCCTGTTTAAACTGTTCCATTCAATGTGAAATTTGTGTTAAGTTTTAGCACACAGGTCTATTTGATCTGCACCACCACCTTCTATTAGTCATACATGCTTTCCCCCTCTTCCTGTAATACGTTCCTTGAAGTGTTCAATGAGATTTTGATTTTAAATCTTATCGTCATATTCTTTTGATTCTCAAGCATCAATGAATCTGATGTTGCCGCCATTCCATGCAAGTGCACAGCACGTCAAACAGGAGTCTTGCTCTTGCCATGAGCACTGAGGTAGTATGGGGTCACAACTGTCTCATAGTTCGGAATGAAATTCTACATATAGGGCTATGAAGAGTCATGCAGTTAATTTTATTTGACATGCTATTTCTTTTCTTAACAAATATGCTGGATTTAAAGTGATCTTCACCCTCATTTAAAATGAATCCAACGTAAAACCAGCAAATCGAAATTTTAATTTGAGTTCAGTGTTACACAAATATATGACTTTTTAAAAAATTATATTCGAGTCAACATTAACATTTAATTCCCTGACACCGGGTGAACTTACTTTTAAATTCGAATTTTCCTTCGGTATTAACGGACAAGTGAGCCTTTTTGCAAGCACCGAAAGGCTGCACCAGTTTATGCTAAAACTTGCGGAACTGTAAGTTTCACAAATATGTTCCTATTAAACACTAATTCCTATTGAAGCAGTATGAAGCCAAATTCATTCAACTGGACAGCAAAAACGGTCAAGATTTTAAAAGCAAGCAACTATTTTAAGTCACTCTTCGAACTAAATTCCATCTTGGTGTGTGAGAGTCCATAGGTTCCTCACTCTCAACGAACCATTCAACTGTCATGCAATTACTGAAACACACAGACAAAAAACATCAACGTTAACAGTCACTAAGATTTTGAGAGTGATTTGGAATTCGTACTCATTACCCCCTGGGGAAAATCTGTTCCAATCTGGATAGTACTCACTTATTACCATCCCACCTACCTTCCCCAGCACCTCCTCCCCCTCCACGCTATTTGTTTCTGAGCTCCCTTCCACCCTCCATTTCTCAGGAAAGGTCCTGACCCAAAACCTCAACTTTCCTCAGCCTCTGATGCTGCGTGACAAAACGTCAGCTTTTACGCTCCTGAGATGCTGCTTGGCCTGCTGTGCTCATCCAGTTCCACACTTTGTTATCTCTGTCCATTTGCCTGTTCTTTCTATCGGACATGAATCATTGGATATTTCGTTCCCAACACTTATCCCCTAACAACCACCTCTCTGTGATACCCAGAGTGATGTATCTGTCAATTTCAATCTGCACCACAAACTCATTCACTTTGTTTCATACACTCCCTGCAATTCAATACAAGATCTTCAGTCTGGCATTTACAGCCACCCTTCTTATCTGCTGCAGCTGAAGTGAGACTCCTGACCATTTCCATACTTTTTGTCCTATTACTTGCTCTGGAAACTTTGCTGAGCACTTACCAGCTTCTAACTCTTTCCACAATTTTCCATGCAACTGTGCTCACCCACTCCACACTTTTTATTTTTACGCCCTAGCCCCAGACCTAGCTCTGTATTTTGCGAGGATACTTGTCCCAATACTATTCTCGTCGAGCCTATAACACCAGAACGACTCCCTCCTTCCCCATACCGATGCCAATGTCCCATGAATTCAAACACATTTCTGCCATGCCACCATTTGAACAATGTACATCTATAATTATGTTCACACCGTGCCAAATTGCTCAGATAATAATCCAGAGATTATTACCATTCTGGTTCTGCTTTCTCACCTCAGCACCTCGGTGCTCATAATCCCTCAGCAGAACCTCTTTCCTCTTTCTTCCATGTCAATGGTACCTGTGTGGACCACGATAGCTGGATTTCTACTCCTCCCACTTCAAGTTCCTTTGTAGCCGAGATGGAATATCCTGGGCGACGCATCCCTGAACCTGGGCACCAGGCAGGCAACACTACTTTCGAGACTCCCGATCCTGGTCACAACGAACAGTGTTCATTCTCCTAACTATACTACCTCTGATTATAACTACATTTCACTTTTTACCCGCTCACAGGGACTGGCCCCCGCAGCCCTGACCTGCTCACTGGGACTGGCCCCCCGCAGCCCTGACCCGCTCACTGCGACTTGCCCCCCGCAGCCCTGACCCGCTCACTGCGACTTGCCCCCCGCAGCCCTGACCCGCTCACTGCGACTTGCCCCCCCGCAGCCCTGACTCGCTCACAGGGACTGGCCCCCACAGCCCTGACCCGTTCACAGGGGCTCTCCAATCGCAGCCCTGATCCGCTCACTGCGACTTGCCCCCCGCACACCTGACATGCTCACTGCGACTTGCCCCCCGCAGACCTGACCCTCTCACTGCGACTTGCCCCCCGCAGTCCTGACCCACTGTCTGCGACTTGCCCCCTGCAGTCCTGTCCCGCTGACAGGGACTTGCCCCCAACAGTTCTGTCCCGCTGACAGGGACTCGCCCCCGCAGACCTGACCCGCTCACTGCGTCTGGCCCCCCGCAGCCCTCACCCGCTCACTGCGACTTGCCCCCCGCAGCCCTGACCCGCTCACAGGGACTGGCCCACGCAGCCCTGACCCGCTGACAGGGACTGTCCCCCGCAGCCCTGACCAGCTCACAGGGTCTGCCCCCCACAGCCCTGACCCACTCACTGCCACTGGCCCCCCGCAACCCTGTCCCACTCAGTGCGACTTGCCCCCCGCAGCCCTGACCCGCACACTGCGACTTGCCCCCCGCAGCCCTGTCCCACTGACAGGGACTTGCCCCCCGCAGCCCTGACCCGCTCACTGCGACACTGCCCCCGCAGCCCTGAGCGGGTCAGGGCTGCGGGGGGCAAGTCCCTGTCAGCGGGTCAGGGCTGCGGGGGTCAGTCGCAGTGAGCGGAACAGGGCTGCGGGGGGCAAGTCGCAGAGAGCGGGTCAGGGCTGAGGCGGGCAGTGTCGCAGTCAGCAGGTCAGGGCTGCGGAGGCAAGTCGCAGTGAGCGGGTCAGGGCTGCGGGGGGCAAGTCGCAGTGAGCAGGTCAGGGCTGCGGGGGGCAAGTCGCAGTGAGCGGGTCAGGGCTGTGGGGCGCCGGGACCCCAGAGCGGGTCAGGGCTGCGGGGGGGGCAGGTCGCAGTGAGCGGGTCAGGGCTGCGGGGGGCAAGTCGCAGTGAGCGGGTCAGGGCTGTGGGGCGCCGGGACCCCTGAGCGGGTCAGGGCTGCGGGGGGGCAAGTCGCAGTGAGCGGGTCAGGTCTGCGGGGGGCAAGTCGCAGTGAGCGGGTCAGGGCAGTGGGGGGCCAGTCGCTGTGAGCGGGTCAGGGCTGCGGGGTCAAGTCCCTGTCAGCGGGACAGGGCTGCGGGGGGCAAGTTGCAGTGAGCGGGTCAGGGCTGCGGGGGGCCGGTCCCCCTGAGCGGGTGACGACTGCGTGGGGCAAGTCGCAATAAGCGGGTAAGGACTGCGGGGGGCCAGTCGCAGTGAGCGGGTTAGGGCTGCGGGGGCAATTCCCCGTCAGCGGGTCAGGGCTGCGGGGGGCAAGTCGCAGTGAGCGGGTTAGGGCTGCGGGTGGAAGTGTCGCAGTGAGCGGGTCAGTGCTGCGGGGGGGTCGGTCCCCGTGAGTGGGTCAGGGCTGCGGGGGGCCGGTCCCCAAGAGCGGGTCAGGGCTGCGGGGGGCAAGTCGCAGTGAGCGGGTCCGGGCGGTGGGGGCCAGTCCCTGTGAGCTGCTGAGGGCTGCGGGGGCCAGCCCCTGTCAGCGGGTCAGGGCTGCGGGGGTAAGTCGCAGTGAGCGGGTCAGGTCTACGGGGGACCGGTCCCCCTGAGCGGGTCAGGGCTGCGGGGGGCCAGTCCCCCTGAGCGGGTCAGGGCTGCAGGGGGCTTGTCGCAGTGAGCGGGTCAGGTCTGCGGGGGGCAAGTCGCAGAGCGCGGGTCAGGGCAGCGGGGGCCAGTCCCTGTCAGCGGGACAGGGCTGCGGGGGCAAGTCCCCGTGAGTTGGTCAGGGCTGCGGGGGGGCAAGTTGCAGTGAGCGGGTCAGTGCTGCGGGGGCCCAGTCCCTGTGAGCGGGTCCGGGCTGTTAGCGGGACAGGACTGCGGGGGGCTAGTCGCTGTGAGCGGGTCAGGGCTGCGGGGGGCCATTCCCTGTGAACGGGTCAGGGTTGCAGGGGCCAGTCCCTGTGAGCGGGTCAGGGCAGCGGGGGCCAGTCCCTGTCAGCGGGACAGGACTGCGGGGGGCAAGTTGCTGACAGCGGGACAGGACTGCGGGGGGGCAACTCGCAGTGAGCGCGTCAGGACTGCTGGGGGCAAGTCGCAGTGAGCGGGTCAGGGCTGCGGGCGGCAAGTCGCAGTGAGCGGGTCAGGGCTGCGGGCGGCAAGTCGCAGTGAGCGGGTCAGGGCTGCGGGCGGCCAGTCGCAGAGAGCGGGTCAGGGCAGCGGGTGCAAGTCCCTGTCAGCGGGGCAGGACTGCGGGGGGCAAGCGGCAGTGAGCGGGTCAGGGCTGTGGGGGCCAGTCCCTGTCACTGGGTCAGGGCTGCGGAGGGCCAATCCCTGTGAGCGGGTCAGGGCTGCGAGGGGCAGGCCGTCTGAGCGGGTCAGGGCTGCGGGGGGCAAGTCGCAGTGAGCGGGTCAGGGCTGCGGGGGGCCAGTCCCGGTAAGCGGGTCAGGGAGGCGGGGGTCAGTCCCTGTGAGCAGGTCAGGGCTGCGGGGGCCAGTCCCTGTGAGCGGGTCACAGCTGCGCGGGCCAGTCCCTGTGAGCGGGTCAGGGCTGCGGGGCGCAAGTCGCAGTGAGGGGTCAGGGCTGCGGGGTGCAAGTCGCAGTCAGCGGGTCAGGGCTGCGGGGGCAAGTCCCTGTCAGCGGGACAGGACTGCGGGGGTCAAGTCGCAGTGAGGGGGTCAGGGCTGCGGGGTGCAGTGTCGCAGCGAGCGGGTCAGGGCTGCGGATGGCCAGTCCCTGTGAGCGCGTCAGGGCTGCCGGGGAGAGTCCCTGTGAGCGGGTCAGGGCTGCGGGGGCCAAGCCCTCTGAGCGGGTCAGGGCTGCGGGGGACAGTCCCTCTGAGCGGGTCAGGGCTGCGGGGGGCCGGTCCCCGTGAGCGGGTCAGGGCTGCAGGGGAACGGTCCCCCTGACCGGGTCAGGGCTGCGGGGGGCAGGTCGTACTGAGCGGGTCAGGGCTGCGGGGGCCAATCCCCGGGAGCGGGTCAGGGAGGCAGTCCCTCTGAGCTGGTCAGGGCTGCGGGGGCCAGTCCCTCTGAGCGGGTCAGGGCTGCGGGGGCAAGTCCCTGTCAGCGGGTCAGGGCTGCGGGGGCCAGTCCCTGTCAGCGGGTCAGGGCTGCGGGGGCCAGTTCCTGTGAGCGGGTCAGGGCTGCGGGGGCCAGTCCCTGTCAGCGGGACAGGACTGCAAGGGTCAAGTCGCAGTGAGCGGGTCAGGGCTGCGAGGGCAAGTCCCTGTCAGCGGGACAGGGCAGCGGGGGAACAGTCCGCGTGAGTGGATCAGGGCTGCGGGGGGCAGTGTCGCAGTGAGCGGGTCAGGGCTGCAGGGGAACGGTCGCAGTGAGCGGGTCAGGTCTGCGAGGGGCAGGTCGTACTGAGCGGTTCAGGGCTGCGGGGGCCAGTCCCCGGGAGCGTGTCAGGGCTGCGGGGGCCAGTCCCTCTGAGCGGGCGAGGGCTGCGGGGGCCAATCCCCGGGAGCGGGTCAGGGCTGCGGGGGCCAGTCCCTCTGAGCGGGCGAGGGCTGCGGGGGCCAATCCCCGGGAGCGGGTCAGGGCTGCGGGGGGCAGTTCCTGTGAGCGGGTCAGGGCTGCGGGGGGCAGTGTCGCAGTGAGCGGGTCAGGGCTGCAGGGGAACGGTCGCAGTGAGCGGGTCAGGTCTGCGAGGGGCAGGTCGTACTGAGCGGGTCAGGGCTGCGGGGGCCAGTCCCCGGGAGCGTGTCAGGGCTGCGGGGGCCAGTCCCTCTGAGCGGGCGAGGGCTGCGGGGGCCAATCCCCGGGAGCGGGTCAGGGCTGCGGGGGCCAGTCCCTCTGAGCGGGCGAGGGCTGCGGGGCCCAATCCCCGGGAGCGGGTCAGGGCTGCGGGGACCAGTTCCTGTGAGCGGGTCAGGGCTGCGGGGGCCAGTCCCTGTCAGCGGGACAGGGCAGCGGGGGAACAGTCCGCGTGAGTGGGTCAGGGCTGCGGGGGGCAGTGTCGCAGTGAGCGGGTCAGGGCTGCGGGGGGCAAGTTGCAGTGAGCGGGACAGGACTGCGGGGGTCAAGTCGCAGTGAGCGGAGTCAGGGCTGCGGGGGCCAGTCCCTCTGAGCGGGTCAGGGCTGCGGGGGCCAGTCCCTATGAGCGGGTCAGGGCTGCGGGGGCCAGTCCCTATGAGCGGGTCAGGGCTGCGGGGGCCAGTCCCTCTGAGCGGGTCAGGGCTGCGGGGGACAGTCCCTCTGAGCGGGTCAGGGCGGCGGGTGCCAGTCCCTCTGAGCGGGTCAGGGCTGCGGGGGCCAGTCCATCTCAGCGGGTCAGGGCTGCGGCGGCCAGTCCCTCTGAGCGGGTCAGACCTGCGGGGGCATGTCCCTGTCAGCAGGAAAGGACTGCGGGGGGAAAGTCGCAGTGAGCGGGTCAGGGCTGCGGGGGCCAGTCCCTGTGAGCGGGAAAGGACTGCGGGCGGCAAGTCCCTGTCAGCGGGACAGGACTGCGGGGGGCAAGTCGCAGTGAGCGGGTCAGGTCTGCGGGGGCCAGTCCCTGTGAGCGGGTCTGGGCTGCGGGGGCCAGTCCCTGTGAGCGGGTCTGGGCTGCGGGGGGCCAGTCCCTGTCAGCGGGTCAGGGCTGCGGGGGGCAAGTCGCAGTGAGCGGGTCAGGGCTGCCGGGGCCAGTCCCTGTGAGCGGGTGAGGTCTGCGGGGGGCCAGTCCCTGTCAGCGGGTCAGGGCTGCGGGGGGCAAGTCGCAGTGAGCGGGTCAGGGCTGCGGGGGACAGTCCCTCTGAGCGGGTCTGGGCTGCGGGGGCCAGTCCCTGTGAGCGGGTCAGGTCTGCGGGGGCCAAGTCGCAGTGAGCGGGTCAGGGCTGCGGGGGACAGTCCCTCTGAGCGGGTCAGGGCTGCGGGGGCCAGTCCCTGTGAGCGGGTGAGGTCTGCGGGGGGCCAGTCCCTGTGAGCGGGTCAGGACTGCGGGGGGCAAATCGCAGTGAGCGGGTCAGGACTGCGGGGGGCAAATCGCAGTGAGCGGGTCAGGGCTTCCGGGGGCAGTGTCGCAGTGAGCGGGTCAGGGCTGCGGGGGGCAAGTCGCAGTGAGCGGGTCAGGGCTGCGGGGGACAGTGTTGCAGTGAGCGGGTCAGGGCTGCAGGGGGCAAGTCGCAGTGAGCGGGTCAGGTCTGCGGGGGGCAAGTCGCAGTGAGCGGGTCAGGACTGCAGGGGGCAAGTCGCACTGAGCGGGTCAGGGCAGCGGGGGCTAGTCCCTCTGAGCGGCTCTGGCTGCGGGGGCCAGTCCCTCTGAGCGGGTCAGGGCTGCGGGGGCCAGTCCCTCTGAGCGGGTCAGGGCGGCGGAAGCCAGTCCCTCTGAGCGGGTCAGGGCTGCGGGGGCCAGTCCATCTGAGCAGGAGACAGTGAATCCTATCCAAGTGAGACAGTGAATCCATTTCCATCAGTCACCGCACCCTATTCCCCAGTCACGGCATCACATTTCCCTCAGTCACTGCGTCCCATTTCACTGAGACAGTGAATCTCATTGAACTGAGACAGTGCATCCCATTACCCTCAGTCAGAGCAATCCATTTCCCTCAGTAACGGCACCTCCTGTCCCTCAGTCACTGCCTCCCATTTCCCTCAGTCACTGCGTCCCATTTCACTCAGACACTGCACCACATTACCCTCAGTCACTGCATCCCTTTTCACTCAGTCACTGCATCCCTTTTCACTCAGTCACTGCATCCCCCTTCACTCAGTGATTGCATCCCATTACACTCAGTCACTGCGTCCCATTTCCCTCAGTCACTGCCTCCCGTTTCCCACAGTCACAGCAAACGTTTCCCACAGTCACTGCAACCCATTTCCCACAGTCACTGCATCCCATTTCACTCAGTCACAGCATCCCATTACCCTCAGTAACAGCATTCCATTTCCCACAGTCACTGCATCTCCTTTCCCTCAGTCACTGCATCGCATTTCACTCAATCACTGCAACCTTTTCGTACAGTCACTGCATCCCATTTCCCACAGTCACTGCATCCCATTTCACTCAGGCACTGCATCCCATTTCACACAGGCACTGCATCTCATTTCCCTCAGTCACTGCATCTCCTTTCCCGCAGTCACTGCATCTCATTTCCCTCAGTCACTGCGTCCCATTACCCTCAGTCACTGCGTCCCATTACCCTCAGTCACTGCGTCCCATTTCACTCAGTCACTGCATCCCATTTCACTCAGTCACTGCATCCCATTTCACTCAGTCACTGCATCCCATTTCAGTCAGTCACTGCATCCCTTTTCACTCAGTCACTGCATCCCATTTCACTCAGACACTGCCTCCCTTTTCCCACAGTCACTGCAACCCATTTCCCACAGTCACTGCATCTCCTTTCCCACAGTCACTGCATCTCATTTCCCACAGTCATGGCATCTCCTGTCCCTCAGTCACGGCACCTCCTGTCCCTCAGTCACGGCACCACCTGTCCCTCAGTCACGGCACCACCTGTCCCTCAGTCACTGCATCTCATTTCCCTCTGTCACTGCATCTCATTTCCCTCTGTCACTGCATCTCATTTCCCACAGTCATGGCATCTCCTGTCCCTCAGTCACGGCACCTCCTGTCCCTCAGTCACGGCACCACCTGTCCCTCAGTCATGGCACCACCTGTCCCTCAGTCACTGCATCTCATTTCCCTCTGTCACTGCATCTCATTTCCCTCTGTCACTGCATCTCATTTCCCTCAGTCATGGCATCTCCTGTCCCTCAGTCACGGCACCTCCTGTCCCTCAGTCACGGCACCTCCTGTCCCTCAGTCACGGCACCTCCTGTCCCTCAGTCACGGCACCACCTGTCCCTCAGTCACTGCATCTCATTTCCCTCTGTCACTGCATCTCATTTCCCTCTGTCACTGCATCTCATTTCCCTCAGTCACTGCATCTCATTTCGTTCAGTCACTGCATCTCAATTCCCTCAGTCACTGCATCCCATTTCAGTCAGTCACTGCATCCCATTTCACTCAGGCACTGCAGCCCATTTCACTCAGGCACTGCAGCCCATTTCACTCAGGCACTGCAGCCCATTTCACTCAGGCACTGCAGCCCATTTCACTCAGGCACTGCATCCCATTTCACTCAGGCACTGCATCCCATTTCACTCAGGCACTGCAGCCCATTTCACTCAGGCACTGAGGCCCATTTCACTCAGGCACTGCAACCCATTTCCCACAGTCACTGCATCTCCTTTCCCTCAGTCACTGCATTTCATTTCACTAAGTCACTGCATCCCATTTCCCACAGTCACTGCATCGCATTTCATTCAGTCACTGCGTCTCATAACCCTCAATCCCTGCATTTCATTTCCCTCAGTGACTGCTTCCCATTTCACTCAGTGACTGCATCCCATTTCACTCAGTGACTGCATCCCATTTCACTCAGTCACTGCATCACATTTCACCGAGTCACAGCACCCCATTTCACTCAGTCACTGCATGTCCCTTCCGCAGTCACAGCATCGCATTTCACTCAGCCACTGCATCACATTACCCTCAGTCACTGCATCTCATTTCCCTCAGTGACTGCATCACATTTCACTCAGTCACTGCATCCCATTTACCTCAGTCACTGCATCCCATTTACCTCAGTCACTGCATCCCATTTCACTCAGTCACTGCATCCCATTTACCTCAGTCACTGCATCCCATTACCCTCAGTCACTGCATCCCATTACCCTCAGTCACTGCCTCCCACTTCACTCAGTCACTGCCTCCCATTTCACTCAGTCACTCCCTCCCATTTCAGTCAGTCACTACCTCCCATTTCAGTCAGTCACTGCATCTCCTTTCCCTCAGTCACTGCCTCCCATTTCCCTCAGTCACTGCATCCCATTTCCCTCAGTCACTGCAACCTTTTCCTACAGTCACTGCATCCCATTTCCCTCAGTCACTGCATCCCATTTCCCTCAGTCACTGCATCCCATTTCACTCAGTCACTGCATCCCATTTCACTCAGTCACTGCAGCCCATTTAACTGAGACAGTGAATCTCATTGAACTGAGACAGTGCATCCCATTACCCTCAGTCACAGCATTCCATTTCCCACAGTCACTGCATCTCCTTTCCACAGTCACTGTATCTCCATTCCCTCAGTAACGGCACCTCCTGTCCCTCAGTCACTGCGTCCCATTGCCCTCAGTCACTGCGTCCCATTACCCTCAGTCACTGCATCTCATGTCCCTCAGTCACTGCATCCCATGTCCCTCAGTCACTGCATCCCATTTCACTCAGTCAGTGCGTCCCTTTTCGGTCAGGCACTGTATCCCATTTCCCTCAGTCACTGCATCCCATTTCAATCAGTCACTGCATCCCATTTCACTCAGGCATTGCATCCCATTTCACTCTGTCACTGAATCCAATTTCCATCAGTCACTGCATCCCATTTCAAGCAGTCACTGCATCGCATTTCACTCAGTCACTGCATCACATTGCACTCAGTGACTGCATCGCATTTCGCTCAGTCACTGCATTCCATTACACGCAATCACTGCATCCCAATTCCCTCAGTCACTGCATCCCATGTCCGTGTGTCACTGCATCCCATGTCCCTCAGTCACTGCATCCCATGTCCCTAAGTCACTGCATCCCATGTCCCTCAGTCACTGCATCCCATTTCACTCAGCCACTGCATCCTATTTCACTCAGTGACTGCATCACAGTTCAGTCAGTGACTGAATCACAGTTCAGTCAGTGACTGAATCACAGTTCACTCAGTGACTGAATCACAGTTCACTCAGTGACTGAATCACAGTTCACTCAGTGACTGAATCACAGTTCACTCAGTGACTGAATCACAGTTCACTCAGTGACTGAATCACAGTTCACTCAGTGACTGAATCACAGTACACTCAGTGAGTGCATCATATTTCACTCAGTGACGTAATCACATTTCACTCAGTGACGGAATCACATTTCACTGAGTCACTGCGTCCCATTTCACACAGTCACTGCATCCCATTTCACACAGTCACTGCATCGCATTTCAGTCAGTCACTGCATCCCATTTCACTCAGTCGCTGCATCCCCTTCACCACAGTCACTGCATCCCATTTCCATCAGTCACTGTTTTCGTATCTCACAGACAGTGCATTCTATGCTTCTCATTTCACTCAGTCACTGCAGCTCATGTCGCTCTGTCACTGCATCCAATTTCCATCAGTCAGTGCATCTCATTTCACTCAGTCACTGCATCGCATTTCACTCCGCCACTGCATCGCATTTCACTCAGTCACTGCATCACATTTCAATCAGACACTGCATCTCATTTCACTCGGTCACTGTACCTCATGTCACTCTGTCACTGCATCCAATTTCCATCAGTCACTGCATCCCATTTCACTCAGTGATGCATCCCATTTCACTCAGTGATGCATCCCATTTCACTCAGTGATGCATCCCATTTCACTCAGTGACTGCATCCCATTTCACTCAGTGACTGAATCACATTTCACTCAGTCACTGCATCGCATTTCACGCAGTCACTGCATCCTATTTCACTCAGTCACTGCATCCCATTTCACTCAGTCACTGCATCTCCTTCAACACAGTTACTGCATCCCATTTCCATCAGTCACTGTTTCCCGTATCTCACAGACGCTGCATTCAATTTCCCATACTCAGTGCATCCCATTTCCCATAGTCACAGCATCACCTTGCCCTCAGTCTCATCATCTCATTTCACTCAGTGATTGCATTCTTCTTCCCACAAATACTGCACCCCATTTCCCTCAGTCACTGCATCCCATTTCCGTCAGTCACTGCATCTCATTTCACTCGGTCAGTGCATCCCATTTTCCTCAGTCACTGCATCCGATTTCACTCAGTCACTGCATCCCATTTCATCCAGTCACTGCATCCCATTGTACTCAGTAATGCATCCCATTTCACTCAGCGGCTGCATCCCATTTCACTCAGTGACTAAATCACATTTCACTCAGTCACTGCATCCGATTTCACTCAGTCACTGCATCCCATTTCCCTCAGTCACTGCATCCCATTTCAAGCAGTCACTGCATCACATTTCACTCAATCACTGCATCTCCTTCACCACAGTCACTGCATCACACTTCCATCAGTCACTATTTCCCTTATCTCACAGACGATGCATTCAATTTCCCACACTCACTGCATCCCATTTCCCATATTCACAGCATCTCCTTTCCCTCAGTCTCGGCATCGCATTTCACTCAGTGATTGCATCCTCCTTCCGACAAATACTGCATCCCATTTCCCTCAGTCACTGCATCCCATGTCTGTGTGTCACTGCATCCCATGTCCCTCAGTCACTGCATCCCATTTCACTCAGTCAGTGCGTCCCTTTTCGGTCAGGCACTGTATCCCATTTCCCTCAGTCACTGCACCCCAAGCCCGCTCGGGCACTGATTCCCTATTAACTCAGAAACTCCTTCCCAGTACCTCAGTCACTGCATCCCATGTCCCTCAGTCACTGCATCACATTTCACTCAGTCACTGCATCACATTTCACTCAGTCACTGCATCACATTTCACTCAGTCACTGCATCACATTTCACTCTGTCAAAGCATCCCATTTACTAAATCACTGCATCTCCTTCACCACAGTCACTGCATCACATTTCCATCAGTCACTGTTTCCCGTATCTCACAGACGATGAATTCAATTTTCCACACTCACTGCATCCCATTTCCCTCAGTCACTGCGTCCCATTTCCCTCAGTCACTGCATCACATTTCCATCAGACACTGCAGCTGTATCTCACAGACAGTGCATTCTCAGCTTCTCATTTCACTCAGTCACTGCAGCTCATGTCGCTCTGTCACTGCATCCAATTTCCATCAGTCAGTGCATCTCATTTCACTCAGTCACTGCATCCCATTTCCCTCACTCACTGCATCACATTTCAATCAGGCACTGCATCTCATTTCACTCAGTCAGTGCACCTCATGTCACTCTGTCACTGCATCCAATTTCCATCAGTCACTGCATCCCATTTCACCCAGTCACTGCATCCCATGTCCGTGTGTCACTGCATCCCATGTCCCTCAGTCACTGCATCCCATGTCCCTAAGTCACAGCATCCCATGTCCCTCAGTCACAGCATCCCATGTCCCTCAGTCACTGCATCCCATTTCACTCACCCACTGCATCCTATTTGACTCAGTGACTGCATCACAGTTCACTCAGTGACGTAATGACATTTCACTCAGTGACGGAATCACATTTCACTGAGTCACTGCGTCCCATTTCACGCAGTCACTGCATCCCTTTTCACTCAGTCACTGCATCCCATTTCACTCTGCCACTACATCACATTTCACGCAGTCACTGCATCCCATTTCCATCAGTCACTGCATCCCATTTCACACAGTCACTGCATCGCATTTCAGTCAGTCACTGCATCCCATTTCAGTCAGTCGCTGCATCCCCTTCACCACAGTCACTGCATCCCATTTCCATCAGTCACTGTTTTCGTATCTCACAGACAGTGCATTCTCAGCTTCTCATTTCACTCAGTCACTGCAGCTCATGTCGCTCTGTCACTGCATCCAATTTCCATCAGTCAGTGCATCTCATTTCACTCAGTCACTGCATCCCATTTCCCTCACTCACTGCATCACATTTCAATCAGGCACTGCATCTCATTTCACTCAGTCAGTGCACCTCATGTCACTCTGTCACTACATCCAATTTCCATCAGTCACTGCATCCCATTTCACTCAGTGACTGCATCCCAATTCACTCAGTGACTGAATCACATTTCACTCAGTCACTGCATCGCATTTCACGCAGTCACTGCATCCCATTTCCCTCAGTCACTGCATCCCAATTCCCTCAGTCACTGCATCCCATGTCCGTGCGTCACTGCATCCCATGTCTCTCAGTCACTGCATCTCATGTCCCTCAGTCACTGCATCCCATGTCCCTCAGTAACTGCATCCCATTTCACTCAGTCAGTGCGTCCCTTTTCGCTCAGGGACTGTATCCCATTTCCCTCAGTCACTGCACCCCAAGCCCGCTCGGGCACTGATTCCCTATTAACTCAGTCACTCCTTCCCAGTACCTCTGTCACTGCAGCTCATGTCACTCTGTCACTGCATCACATTTCCATCAGACAGTGCATCTCCTTTCAGTCAGTCACTGCATCCCATTTCCCTCAGTCACGGCATCCCATTTCCCTCAGTCACTGCATCCCATGTCCCTCAGTCACTGCTTCCCATGTCCCTCAGTCACTGCTTCCCATGTCCCTCAGTCACTGCTTCCCATTTCACTCAATCACTGCATCCCATTTCACTCAGTCACTGCATCCCATTTCCTTCAGTCACTGCATCTCCTTCACCACAGTCACTGCATCCCATTTCACGCAGTCACTGCATCACATTTCACTCAGTCACTGCATCGTATTTTACTCAGTCACTGCATCCCATTTCACTCAGTCAGTGCATCTCCTTCACCATAGTCACTGCATCCCATTTCCATCACTCACTGTTTCCCTTATCTCACAGATGCTGCATTCAATTTCCCACAGTCACTGCATCCCATTTCCCATCGTCACAGCATCTCCTTTCCCTCAGTCTCTGCATCGCAATTCACTCAGTGATTGCATCCCATTTCCCTCAGTCACTGCATCTCATTTCACTCGGTCAGTGCATACCATTTCACTCAGTCACTGCATCACATTTCACTCAGTCACTGCATCACATTTCACTCAGTCACTGCATCACATTTCACTCAGTCACTGCATCACATTTCACTCAGTCACTGCATCACATTTACTCAATCACTGCATCTCCTTTCACCACAGTCACTGCATCACATTTCCATCAGTCACTGTTTCCCGTATCTCACAGACGATGAATTCATTTTCCCAGACTCACTGCATCCCATTTGCCTCAGTCACTGCATCCCAATTCCCTCAGTCACTGCATCACATTTCCTTCAGACACTGCAGCTCATGTCACTCTGTCACTGCATCCAATTTCCATCAGTGACTGCATCCCGTTTCACCCAGTCACTGCATTCCATTGCACTCAGTGATGCATCCCATTTCAAGCAGTCACTGCATCACATTGCACTCAGTGACTGCATCGCATTTCACGCAGTCACTGCATCCCAATTCCATCAGTCACTGCATCCCATGTCCGTGTGTCACTGCATCCCATGTCCGTGTGTCACTGCATCCCATGTCTGTGTGTCGCTGCGTCCCATGTCCCTCAGTCACTGCATCACATTTCACTGAGTCACTGCATCACATTGCACTCAGTGACTGCATCGCATTTCACACAGTCACTGCATCCCATTTCACGCAGTCACTGCATCCCATTTCGATCAGTCATTGCATCCCATGTCCGTGTGTCACTGCATCCCATGTCCCTCAGTCACTGCATCCCATGTCCCTCAGTCACTGCATCCCATTTCACTCAGTCACTGCTTCTCATTTCACTCAGTCACTGCTTCTCATTTCACTCAGTCACTGCATCCCATTTCACTCAGTCACTGCATCCCATTTCACTCTGCCACTTCATCCTATTTCACTCAGTGACTGAATCACAGTTCACTCAGTGACTGAATCACAGTACACTCAGTGAGTGCATCATATTTCACACAGTGACGGAATCACAATTCACTCAGTGACAGAATCACATTTCACTGAGTCACTGCGTCCCATTACACGCAGTCACTGCATCCCATTTCACGCAGTCACTGCATCGCATTTCACGCAGTCACTGCATCGCATTTCACGCAGTCACTGCATCGCATTTCACGCAGTCACTGCATCGCATTTCACGCAGTCACTGCATCCCATTTCACTCAGTCACTGCATCACATGTCACTCAGTCACTGCATCACATTTCAGTCAGTCACCGCATCCCAATTCACTCCATCACTGCATCTCCTTCACCACAGTCACAGCATCCCATTTCCATCAGTCACTGGTTCCCCTATCTCACAGACGCTGCATTCAATTTCCGACACTCACTGCATCCCATTTCACTAAGACAGTGCATCCCATTTCTCTCAGCCACTGTATCCCATTTCCCTCAGTCACTGTACTCCAAGCCGGCTCGGGCACTGCATCCCTATTAACTCAGTCACTGCATCCCATTTCACTCAGTCACTGCATCGCTTTTCACTCAGTCACTGCATCTCATTTCCGTCAGTTACTGCATCATATTTCCACCAAACAAGGCATCTCATTTCACGCAGTCACTGCATCGCATTTCACTCTGTCAGTGCTTCCCATTTCACTTAGTCACTGCATCCCATTTCCGTCAGTCACTGCATCCCATTTCCCTCAGTCACTCCTTCCCAGTACCTCAGTCACTGCATCCTATTTCGCTCAATTACTGCATCACATTGCACTCAGGCACTGTATCCCATTTCCCTCAGTCACTGCACCCCAAGCCCGCTCGGGCACTGCATCACTATTCACTCAGTCACTGCATCCCATGTCCCACAGTAACTGCATCACATTTCCATCAGTCACTACATCTCATTTCACTAATTCACTACATCTCATTTCACTAATTCACTGCATCCCATTTCACGCAGTCACTGCATCCCATTTCCCTCAGTCACAGCATCTCATTTCACTCGGTCACTGCATCCCATTTCCCTCAGTCATTGCATCCCAATTCTCTCAGTCACTGCATCCCATGTCCGTGTGACAGTGCATCCCATGTCCGTGTGTCACTGCATCCCATGTCCCTCAGTCACTGCATCACATGTCCCTCAGACACTGCATCACATGTCCCTCAGACACTGCATCTCATTTCACTCAGTCACTGCATCCCATTTCCCTCAGTCACTGCATCCCATGTCCCTCAGTCACTGCATCCCATGTCCCTCAGTCACTGCATCCCATTTCACTCAGCCACTGCATCTCATTTCCGTCAGTTACAGCATCATATTTCCATCAAACAAGGCATCTCATTTCACTGAGTCACTGCATCGCATTTCACTCAGTCAGTGCTTCCCATTTCACTCAGTCACTGCATCCCATTTCCCTCAGTCACTGCGTCCCATTTCACTCAGTGATGCGTCCAATTTCAGTCAGTGACTGCAACACATTTCGCTCAGAGACTGCATCCCATTTCACTCAGAGACTGCATCCCATTTCACTCAGAGACTGCATCCCATTTCACTCAGAGACTGCATCCCATTTCACTCAGTCACTGCATCCCATTTCACTCAGTCACTGCATCCCATTTCACTCAGTCACTGCATCCCATTTCACTCAGTCACTGCATCCCATTTCACTCAGTCACTGCATCACATTTCACTCAGTCACTGCATCACATTTCACTCAGTCACTGCATCACATTTCACTCAGTGACTGCATCCCATTTCACTCAGTGACTGCATCCCATTTCACTCAGCCACTGCATCCCATTTCACTCAGCCACTGCATCCCATTTCACTCAGTGACTGCATCACAGTTCACACAGTGACTGAATCACAGTTCACTCAGTGACTGAATCACAGTACACTCAGTGAGTGCATCATATTTCACTCAGAGACGGAATCACCTTTCACTCAGTGAGTGAATCACATTTCACTGAGTCACTGCGTCCCATTTCACGCAGTCACTGCATCCCATTTCACGCAGTCACTGCATCCCATTGCACTCAGTCACTGCATCCCATTACACTCAGTCACTGCATCCCATTACACTCAGTCACTGCATCACATTTCACTCAGTCACTGCATCACATTTCACTCAGTCACTGCATCCCAATTCACTCCATCACTGCATCTCCCTCACCTCAGTCACCGCATCCCATTTCGATCAGTCACTGCATCCCATTTCCACCAGTTACTGCATCCCATTTCACTCAGCCACTCCATCCCATTTCACTAAGACAGTGCATACCATTTCTCTCAGCCACTGTGTCCCATTTCCCTCAGTCACTGTACTCCAAGCCGGCTCGGGCACTGCATCCCTATTAACTCAGTCACTGCATCCCATTTCACTCAGTCACTGCATCCCATTTCACTCTGTCACTGCTTCTCATTTCCGTCAGTTACTGCATCATATTTCCATCAAACAAGGCATCTCATTTCACGCAGTCACTGCATCGCATTTCACTCTGTCAGTGCTTCCCATTTCACTTAGTCACTGCATCCCATTTCCGTCAGTCACTGCATCCCATTTCCGTCAGTCACTGCATCCCATTTCCCTCAGTCACTGCATCCCATTTCCCTCAGTCACTCCTTCCCAGTACCTCAGTCACTCCTTCCCAGTACCTCAGTCACTGCATCCTATTTCCCTCAATTACTGCATCACATTGCACTCAGGCACTGTATCCCATTTCCCTCAGTCACTGCACCCCAAGCCCGCTCGGGCACTGCATCACTATTCACTCAGTCACTGCATCCCATGTCCCACAGTAACTGCATCACATTTCCATCAGTCACTACATCTCATTTCACTAATTCACTACATCTCATTTCACTAATTCACTGCATCCCATTTCACGCAGTCACTGCATCCCATTTCACGCAGTCACTGCATCCCATTTCCCTCAGTCACAGCATCTCATTTCACTCGGTCACTGCATCCCATTTCCCTCAGTCATTGCATCCCAATTCTCTCAGTCACTGCATCCCATGTCCGTGTGACAGTGCATCCCATGTCTGTGTGTCACTGCATCCCATGTCCCTCAGTCACTGCATCACATGTCCCTCAGACACTGCATCACATGTCCCTCAGACACGGCATCACATGTCCCTCAGACACGGCATCACATGTCCCTCAGACACTGCATCCCATTTCCCTCAGTCACTGCATCCCATGTCCCTCAGTCACTGAATCCCATTTTCCTCAGTCACTGCATCTCATTTCACTCAGTCACTGCATCGCATTTCACTCAGTCACTGCATCGCATTTCACTCAGTCACTGCATCGCATTTCCCTCAGGTCACTGCGTCCCATTTCACTCAGTCACTGCATCCCATTTCCCTCAGTCACTGCGTCCCATTTCACTCAGTGATGCGTCCAATTTGAGTCAGTGACTGCAACACATTTCGCTCAGAGACTGCATCCCATTTCACTCAGAGACTGCATCCCATTTCACTCAGTCACTGCATCTCCTTCAACACAGTTGCTGCATCCCATTTCCATCAGTCACTGTTTCCCGTATCTCACACACGCTGCATTCAATTTCCCACACTCAGTGCATCCCATTTCCCATCGTCACACCATCTCCTTGCCCTCAGTCTCATCATCTCATTTCACTCAGTGATTGCATCCTTCTTCCCACAAATACTGCATCCCATTTCACTCAGTCACTGCATCACATTTCCCTCAGCCACTGCTTCCCATTTCACTCAGTGACTGCATCACAGTTCACTCAGTGACTGAATCACAGTACACTCAGTGAGTGCATCATATTTCACTCAGTGACGGAATCACATTTCACTCAGTGACTGAATCACATTTCACTGAGTCGCTGCATCCCATTTCTCACCGTCACAGCATCTCCTTTCCCACAGTCTCTGCATTTCATTTCAATCAGTGATTGCATCCTCCTTCCCAAAAATAGCGCATCCCATTTTGCTCAGTCACTGCTTCCCATTTCCCTTAGTCACTGCATCCCATTTCCCTCAGTCACTGCATCTCATTTCCGTCAGTTCCTGCATCATATTTCCATCAAACAATGCATCTCATTTCACTCAGTCACTGCATCCCAATTCCCTCAGGTCACTGCATCCCATGTCCATGTGTCACTGCATCCCATGTCCCTCATTCACTGCATCCCATTTCCCTCAGTCACGGCATCCCATGTCCCTCAGTCACGGCATCCCATGTCCCTCAGTCACGGCATCCCATGTTCCTCAGTCACTGCATCCCATGTCCGTCAGTCACTGCATCCCATGTCCCTCAGTCACTGCATCCCATTTCCCTCAGTCACTGCATCTCATTTCCGTCAGTTACTGCATCATATTTCCATCAAACAATGCATCTCATTTCACTCAGTCACTGCATCCCAATTCCCTCAGGTCACTGCATCCCATGTCCATGTGTCACTGCATCCCATGTCCCTCATTCACTGCATCCCATTTCCCTCAGTCACGGCATCCCATGTCCCTCAGTCACGGCATCCCATGTTCCTCAGTCACGGCATCCCATGTTCCTCAGTCACGGCATCCCATGTCCGTCAGTCACTGCATCCCATGTCCGTCAGTCACTGCATCCCATGTCCGTCAGTCACTGCATCCCATTTCGCTCAGTCACTGCATCTCATTTCACTCGGTCACTGCATCCCATTTCCCTAAGTCACTGCCTCCCATTTCCCTCAGTCACTGCATCTCATTTCCGTCAGTTACTGCATCATACTTCCATCAAACAATGCATCTCATTTCACTCAGTCACTGCAGCTCATGTCACTCTGTCACTGCATCCAATTTCCATCAGTCAGTGCATCTCATTTCACTCATTCACTGCATCGCATTTCACTCAGTCACTGCATCGCATTTCACTCAGTCACTGCATCACATTTCATTCAGTCACTTCATCCCATTTCACACAGTCACTTCATCCCATTTCACACAGTCACTTCATCCCATTTCACTCAGTCACTGCATCCCATTTCCATCTGTCACTGCATCCCATTTCACTCAGTGATGCATCCCATTTCACGCAGTCACTGCACCGCATTTCACGCAGTCACTGCACCGCATTTCACGCAGACACTGCATCGCATTTCACTCAGTCACTGCATCCCATTACACTCAGTCACTGCATCACATTTCACTCAGTCACTGCATCACATTTCACTCAGTCACTGCATCCCAATACACTCCATCACTGCATCTCCCTCACCTCAGTCAACGCATCCCATTTCGATCAGTCACTGCATCCCATTTCCACCAGTTACTGCATCCCATTTCACTCAGCCACTGCATCCCATTTCACTAAGACAGTGCATCCCATTTCTCTCAGCCACTGTATCCCATTTCCCTCAGTCACTGTACTCCAAGCCGGCTCGGGCACTGCATCCCTATTAACTCAGTCACTGCATCCCATTTCACTCAGTCACTGCATCCCATTTCACTCTGTCACTGCATCTCATTTCCGTCAGTTACTGCATCATATTTCCATCAAACAAGGCATCTCATTTCACGCAGTCACTGCATCGCATTTCACTCTGTCAGTGCTTCCCATTTCACTTAGTCACTGCATCCCATTTCCGTCAGTCACTGCATCCCATTTCCCTCAGTCACTCCTTCCCAGTACCTCAGTCACTGCATCCTATTTCGCTCAATTACTGCATCACATTGCACTCAGGCACTGTATCCCATTTCTCTCAGTCACTGCACCCCAAGCCCGCTCGGGCACTGCATCACTATTCACTCAGTCACTGCATCCCATGTCCCACAGTAACTGCATCACATTTCCATCAGTCACTACATCTCATTTCACTAATTCACTACATCTCATTTCACTAATTCACTGCATCCCATTTCAGGCAGTCACTGCATCCCATTTCCCTCAGTCACAGCATCTCATTTCACTCGGTCACTGCATCCCATTTCCCTCAGTCATTGCATCCCAATTCTCTCAGTCACTGCATCCCATGTCCGTGTGACAGTGCATCCCATGTCCGTGTGTCACTGCATCCCATGTCCCTCAGTCACTGCATCACATGTCCCTCAGACACTGCATCTCATTTCACTCAGTCACTGCATCCCATTTCCCTCAGTCACTGCATCCCATGTCCCTCAGTCACGGCATCCCATGTTCCTCAGTCACTGCATCCCATGTCCGTCAGTCACTGCATCCCATGTCCGTCAGTCACTGCATCCCATGTCCCTCAGTCACTGCATCCCATTTCACTCAGCCACTGCATCTCATTTCCGTCAGTTACTGCATCATATTTCCATCAAACAAGGCATCTCATTTCACTGAGTCACTGCATCGCATTTCACTCAGTCAGTGCTTCACATTTCCCTCAGTCACTGCATCCCATTTCCCTCAGTCACTGCGTCCCATTTCACTCAGTGTTGCGTCCAATTTCAGTCAGTGACTGCAACACATTTCGCTCAGAGACTGCATCCCATTTCACTCAGTGACTGCAACACATTTCGCTCAGAGACTGCATCCCATTTCACTCAGTGACTGCAACACATTTCGCTCAGAGACTGCATCCCATTTCACTCAGAGACTGCATCTCAATTCAATCAGTCACTGCATCCCGTTTCCTTCAGTCACTGCATCCCATTTTCCTAAGTCACTGCATCGCACTTCCCTCAGTCAGTGCATCCCATTTCACTCAGTCACTGCAACCCATTTCACTCGTCACTGCCACCCATTTCGCTCAGTCAATGCATCCCATTTCGCTCAGTCACTGCATCCCATTTCCCTCTGTCGCAGCATTCCATTTCCCACAGACACTGCATTTCCTTTTCTTAAGTCACTGCATCCCATTTCACTCAGTCACTGCACCCCAAGCCCGCTCGGGCACTGCATCCCTATTAACTCAGTCACTCCTTCCCAGTACCTCAGTCACTGCATCGCATTTCAGTCAGTCACTGCATCTCATTTCACTCAGTCACTGCATCTCATTTCACTCAGTCACTGCATCCCATTTCACTCAGTCACTGCATCCCATTTCACTCAGCCACTGCATCCCATTTCACTCAGTGACTGCATCACAGTTCACACAGTGACTGAATCACAGTTCACTCAGTGACTGAATCACAGTACACTCAGTGAGTGCATCATATTTCACTCAGTGACGGAATCACCTTTCACTCAGTGAGTGAATCACATTTCACTGAGTCACTGCGTCCCATTTCACGCAGTCACTGCATCCCATTGCACTCAGTCACTGCATCCCATTACACTCAGTCACTGCATCCCATTACACTCAGTCACTGCATCACATTTCACTCAGTCACTGCATCCCAATTCACTCCATCACTGCATCTCCCTCACCTCAGTCACCGCATCCCATTTCGATCAGTCACTGCATCCCATTTCCACCAGTTACTGCATCCCATTTCACTCAGCCACTCCATCCCATTTCACTAAGACAGTGCATCCCATTTCTCTCAGCCACTGTATCCCATTTCCCTCAGTCACTGTACTCCAAGCCGGCTCGGGCACTGCATCCCTATTAACTCAGTCACTGCATCCCATTTCACTCAGTCACTGCATCCCATTTCACTCAGTCACTGCTTCTCATTTCCGTCAGTTACTGCATCATATTTCCATCAAACAAGGCATCTCATTTCACTCAGTCACTGCATCGCATTTCACTCTGTCACTGCTTCTCATTTCCGTCAGTTACTGCATCATATTTCCATCAAACAAGGCATCTCATTTCACTCAGTCACTGCATCGCATTTCTCTCTGTCAGTGCTTCCCATTTCACTTAGTCACTGCATCCCATTTCCGTCAGTCACTGCATCCTATTTCCCTCAATTACTGCATCACATTGCACTCAGGCACTGTATCCCATTTTCCTCAGTCACTGCACCCCAAGCCCGCTCGGGCACTGCATCACTATTCACTCAGTCACTGCATCCCATGTCCCACAGTAACTGCATCACATTTCCATCAGTCACTACATCTCATTTCACTAATTCACTACATCTCATTTCACTAATTCACTGCATCCCATTTCACGCAGTCACTGTATCCCATTTCCCTCAGTCACAGCATCTCATTTCACTCGGTCACTGCATCCCATTTCCCTCGGTCATTGCATCCCAATTCTCTCAGTCACTGCATCCCATGTCCGTGTGACAGTGCATCCCATGTCCGTGTGTCACTGCATCCCATGTCCCTCAGTCACTGCATCAAATGTCCCTCAGACACTGCATCACATGTCCCTCAGACACTGCATCACATGTCCCTCAGACACTGCATCCCATTTCCCTCAGTCACTGCATCCCATGTCCCTCAGTCACTGCATCCCATGTCCCTCAGTCACTGAATCCCATTTCCCTCAGTCACTGCATCCCATTTTCCTCAGTCACTGCATCTCATTTCACTCAGTCACTGCATCGCATTTCACTCAGTCACTGCATCGCATTTCCCTCAGGTCACTGCATCCCATTTCACTCAGTCACTGCATCCCATTTCCCTCAGTCACTGCGTCCCATTTCGCTCAGTGATGCGTCCAATTTCACTCAGTGACTGCATCCCATTTCACTCAGAGACTGCATCCCATTTCACTCAGAGACTGCATCGCATTTCACGCAGTCACTGCATCCCATTTCACGCAGTCACTGCATCCCATTTCCATCAGTCACTGTTTCCCCTATCTCACACACGCTGCATTCAATTTCCCACACTCAGTGCATCCCATTTCCCATCGTCACACCATCTCCTTGCCCTCAGTCTCATCATCTCATTTCACTCAGTGATTGCATCCTTCTTCCCACAAATACTGCATCCCATTTCACTCAGTCACTGCATCACAGTTCACTCAGTGGCTGCATCACAGTTCACTCAGTGACTGAATCACAGTACACTCAGTGAGTGCATCATATTTCACTCAGTGACGGAATCACATTTCACTCAGTGACTGAATCACATTTCACTGAGTCGCCGCATCCCATTTCCCACCGTCACAGCATCTCCTTTCCCACAGTCTCTGCATCTCATTTCAATCAGTGATTGCATCCTCCTTCCCAAAAATAGCGCATCCCATTTTGCTCAGTCACTGCATCTCATTTCACTCGGTCACTGCATCCCATTTCCCTTAGTCACTGCATCCCATTTCCCTCAGTCACTGCATCTCATTTCCGTCAGTTACTGCATCATATTTCCATCAAACAATGCATCTCATTTCAGTCAGTCACTGCATCCCAATTCCCTCAGGTGACTGCATCCCATGTCCATGTGTCACTGCATCCCATGTCCCTCATTCACTGCATCCCATTTCCCTCAGTCACGGCATCCCATGTCCCTCAGTCACGGCATCCCATGTCCCTCAGTCACGGCATCCCATGTTCCTCAGTCACTGCATCCCATGTCCGTCAGTCACTGCATCCCATGTCCCTCAGTCACTGCATCCCATTTCGCTCAGTCACTGCATCTCATTTCACTCGGTCACTGCATCCCATTTCCCTAAGTCACTGCCTCCCATTTCCCTCAGTCACTGCATCTCATTTCCGTCAGTTACTGCATCATACTTCCATCAAACAATGCATCTCATTTCACTCAGTCACTGCAGCTCATGTCACTCTGTCACTGCATCCAATTTCCATCAGTCAGTGCATCTCATTTCACTCATTCACTGCATCGCATTTCACTCAGTCACTGCATCGCATTTCACTCAGTCACTGCATCGCATTTCACTCAGTCACTGCATCACATTTCATTCAGTCACTTCATCCCATTTCACACAGTCACTTCATCCCATTTCACTCAGTCACTGCATCCCATTTCCATCTGTCACTGCATCCCATTTCACTCAGTGATGCATCCCATTTCACGCAGTCACTGCACCGCATTTCACGCAGTCACTGCACCGCATTTCACGCAGACACTGCATCCCATTTCACTCAGTCACTGCATCCCATTTCACTCAATCACTGCATCTCCTTCACCAGAGTCACTGCATCCCATTTTCATCACTCACTGTTCCCCGTATCTCACAGACGCTGCTTTCAATTTCCCACACTCACTGCGTACCATTTCCCATAGTCACAGCATCTCCTTTCCCTCACTCTCTGCATCGCATTTCACTCAGTGATTGCATCCTACTTCCCAAAAATACTGAATCCCTTTTCCCTCAGTCAGTGCATCTCATTTCACTCAGTCCCTGCATCCCATTCAACTCAGTGATGCATCACATTTCACTCAGAGACAGCAACAGATTTCACTCAGTGACTGCAGCCCATTTCGCTCAGTCACTGCAGCCCATTTCACGCAGTCACTGCAGCCCATTTCACTCAGTCACTCCATCTCATTTCATTCAGTCACTGCATCTCATTTCACTCAGTCACTGCATCTCATTTCACTCAGTCACTGCATCTCATTTCATTCAGCCACTGCATCCCATTTCACTCAGTAACTGCATCACAGTTCACTCAGTGAATGAATCACAGTACACGCAGTGAGTGCATCATATTTCACTCAGTGACGGAATCACATTTCACTCAGAGACTAAATCACATTACACTCAGTCACTGCGTCCCATTTCACGTCGTCACTGCATCCCATTTCACTCAGTGATGCATCCCAATTCACTCAGTGACTGAATCACATTTCACTCAGTCACTGCATCGCATTTCACGCAGTCACTGCATCACATTTCCCTCAGCCACCGCATCCCATTTCACTCAGTGACTGCATCACAGTTCACTCAGTGACTGCATCACAGTTCACTCAGTGACTGAATCACAGTACACTCAGTGAGTGCATCATATTTCACTCAGTCACTGCATCCCATTTCACTCAGTCACTGCATCACATTTCACGCAGTCACTGCATCCCATTTCACGCAGTCACTGGATCTCCTTCAACACAGTTACTGCATCCCATTTTCATCAGTCACTGTTTCCCGAATCTCACACACGCTGCATTCAATTTCCAACACTCAGTGCATCCCATTTCCCACCGTCACAGCATCTCCTTTCCCACAGTCTCTGCATCCCATTTCACTCAGTGACTGCATCACAGTTCACTCAGTGACTGCATCACAGTTCACTCAGTGACTGAATCACAGTACATTCAGTGAGTGCATCATATTTCACTCAGTGACGGAATCACCTTTCACTCAGTGAGTGAATCACATTTCACTGAGTCACTGCGTCCCATTTCACACAGTCACTGCATCCCATTTCACGCAGTCACTGCATCCCATTACACTCAGTCACTGCATCCCATTACACTCAGTCACTGCATCCCATTACACTCAGTCACTGCATCCCATTACACTCAGTCACTGCATCCCATTACACTCAGTCACTGCATCACATTTCACTCAGTCACTGTATCACATTACACTCAGTCACTGCAGCCAAATTCACTCCATCACTGCATCTCCCTCACCTCAGTCACCGCATCCCATTTCGATCAGTCACTGCATCCCATTTCCACCAGTTACTGCATCCCATTTCACTCAGCCACTGCATCCCATTTCACTAAGACAGTGCATCCCATTTCCCACCGTCACAGCACCTCCTTTCCCAAAGTCTCTGCATCTCATTTCAATCAGTGATTGCATCCTCCTTCCCAAAAATAGCGCATCCCATTTTGCTCAGTCACTGCATCTCATTTCACTCGGTCACTGCATCCCATTTCCCTTAGTCACTGCATCCCATTTCCCTCAGTCACTGCATCTCATTTCCGTCAGTTACTGCATCATATTTCCATCAAACAATGCATCTCATTTCACTCAGTCACTGCATCCCAATTCCCTCAGGTAACTGCATCCCATGTCCATGTGTCACTGCATCCCATGTCCCTCATTCACTGCATCCCATTTCCCTCAGACACTGCATCCCATTTTCCTCAGTCACTGCATCGCACTTCCCTCTGTCAGTGCATCCCATTTCACTCAGTCACTGCAACCCACTTCACTCGTCACTGCCACCCATTTCGCTCAGTCACTGCATCCCATTTCCGTCAGTCACTCCATCCCATTTCCCGCAGTCGCAGCATTCCATTTCCCACAGACACTGCATTTCCTTTCCTTAAGTCACTGCATCCCATTTCACTCAGTCACTGCACCCCAAGCCCGCTCGGGCACTGCATCCCTATTAACTCAGTCACTCCTTCCCAGTACCTCAGTCACTGCATCGCATTTCACTCAGTCACTGCATCTCATTTCACTCAGTCACTGCATCTCATTTCACTCAGTCACTGCATCCCATTTCACTCAGCCACTGCATCCTATTTCACTCAGTGACTGCATCACAGTTCACACAGTGACTGAATCACAGTTCACTCAGTGACTGAATCACAGTTCACTCAGTGAGTGCATCATATTTCACTCAGTGACGGAATCACCTTTCACTCAGTGAGTGAATCACATTTCACTGAGTCACAGCGTCCCATTTCACGCAGTCACTGCATCCCATTTCACGCAGTCACTGCATCCCATTGCACGCAGTCACTGCATCCCATTGCACGCAGTCACTGCATCCCATTGCACGCAGTCACTGCATCCCATTGCACGCAGTCACTGCATCACATTTCACTCAGTCACTGCATCACATTTCACTCAGTCACTGCATCACATTACACTCAGTCACTGCATCCAAATTCACTCCATCACTGAATCTCCCTCACCTCAGTCACCGCATCCCATTTCGATCAGTCACTGCATCCCATTTCCACCAGTTACTGCATCCCATTTCACTCAGCCACTGCATCCCATTTCACTAAGACAGTGCATCCCATTTCTCTCAGCCACTGTATCCCATTTCCCTCAGTCACTGTACTCCAAGCCGGCTCGGGCACTGCATCCCTATTAACTCAGTCACTGCATCGCATTTCACTCTGTCAGTGCTTCGCATTTCACTCTGTCAGTGCTTCCCATTTCACTTAGTCACTGCATCCCATTTCCGTCAGTCACTGCATCCCATTTCCCTCAGTCACTCCTTCCCAGTACCTCAGTCACTCCTTCCCAGTACCTCAGTCACTGCATCCTATTTCCCTCAATTACTGCATCACATTGCACTCAGGCACTGTATCCCATTTCCTTCAGTGTCTGCACCCCAAGCCCGCTCGGGCACTGCATCACTATTCACTCAGTCACTGCATCCCATGTCCCACAGTAACTGCATCACATTTCCATCAGTCACTACATCTCATTTCACTAATTCACTACATCTCATTTCACTAATTCACTGCATCCCATTTCACTAATTCACTGCATCCCATTTCACTAATTCACTGCATCCCATTTCACGCAGTCACTGCATCCCATTTCCCTCAGTCACTGAATCCCATTTCCCTCAGTCACTGCATCCCATGTCCGTGTGACACTGCATCCCATGTCCCTCATTCACTGCATCACATGTCCCTCAGACACTGCATCCCATTTCCCTCAGTCACTGCATCCCATGTCCCTCAGTCACTGCATCCCATGTCCCACAGTCACTGCATCCCATGTCCCTCAGTCACTGCATCCCATTTCACTCTGTCACTGCATCTCATTTCCGTCAGTTACTGCATCATATTTCCATCAAACAAGGTATCTCATTTCACTGAGTCACGGCATCGCATTTCACTCAGTCAGTGCTTCCCATGTCACTCAGTCACTGCATCCCATTTCCCTCAGTCACTGCGTCCCATTTCACTCAGTGATGCGTCCAATTTCAGTCAGTGACTGCAACACATTTCGCTCAGAGACTGCATCCCATTTCACTCAGTGACTGCAACACATTTTGCTCAGAGACTGCATCCCATTTCACTCAGAGACTGCATCCCATTTCACTCAGAGACTGCATCCCATTTCACTCAGAGAGTGCATCGCATTTCACGCAGTCACTGCATCCCATTTCAATCAGTCACTGCATCTCCTTCAACACAGTTACTGCATCCCATTTCTATCAGTCACTGTTTCCCGTATCTCACACACGCTGCATTCAATTTCCCACACTCAGTGCATCCCATTTCCCATAGTCACACCATTTCTTTGCCCTCAGTCTCATCATCTCATTTCACTCAGTGATTGCATCCTTCTTCCCACAAATACTGCATCCCATTTCACTCAGTCACTGCATCACATTTCCCTCAGCCACTGCATCCCATTTCACTCAGTGACTGCATCACAGTTCACTCAGTGACTGCATCACAGTTCACTCAGTGACTGCATCACAGTTCACTCAATGACTGAATCACAGTACACTCAGTGAGTGCATCATATTTCACTCAGTGGCGGAATCACATTTCACTCAGTGACTGAATCACATTTCACTGAGTCGCTGCATCCCATTTCCCACCGTCACAGCATCTCCTTTCCCACAGTCTCTGCATCTCATTTCAATCAGTGATTGCATCCTCCTTCCCAAAAATAGCGCATCCCATTTTGCTCAGTCACTGCATCTCATTTCACTCGGTCACTGCATCCCATTTCCCTCAGTCACTGCATCTCATTTCCGTCAGTTACTGCATCATATTTCCATCAAACAATGCATCTCATTTCACTCAGTCACTGCCTCCCAATTCCCTCAGGTCACTGCATCCCATGTCCATGTGTCACTGCATCCCATGTCCCTCAGTCACGGCATCCCATGTCCCTCAGTCACGGCATCCCATATCCCTCAGTCACGGCATCCCATATCCCTCAGTCACGGCATCCCATGTCCCTCAGTCACTGCATCCCATTTCGCTCAGTCACTGCATCTCATTTCACTCAGCCATTGCGTCCCATTTCACTCAGTGACTGCATCACAGTTCACTCAGTGACTGCATCACAGTTCACTCAGTGACTGAATCACAGTACACTCAGTGAGTGCATCATATTTCACTCAGTGACGGAATCACATTTCACTCAGTGACTGAATCACATTTCACTGAGTCACTGCATCCCATTTCGCTCAGTCACTGCATCTCATTTCACTCGGTCACTGCATCCCATTTCCCAAGTCACTGCATCCCATTTCTCTCAGTCACTGCATCTCATTTCCGTCAGTTACTGCATCATACTTCCATCAAACAATGCATCTCATTTCACTCAGTCACTGCAGCTCATGTCACTCTGTCACTGCATCCAATTTCCATCAGTCAGTGCATCTCATTTCACTCATTCACTGCATCGCATTTCACTCAATCACTGCATCACATTTCACTCAGTCACTTCATCCTATTTCACACAGTCACTTCATCCCATTTCACTCAGTCACTGCATCCCATTTCCATCTGTCACTGCATCCCATTTCAATCAGTGATGCATCCCATTTCACGCAGTCACTGTACCGCATTTCACGCAGTCACTGCACCGCATTTCACGCAGACACCGCATCCCATTTCCCTAAGTCACTGCATCCCATTTCCCTCAGTCACTGCATCTCATTTCCGTCAGTTACTGCTTCATACTTCCATCAAACAATGCATCTCATTTCACTCAGTCACTGCAGCTCATGTCACTCTGTCACTGCATCCAATTTCCATCAGTCAGTGCATCTCATTTCACTCATTCACTGCATCCCATTTCACTCAGTCACTGCATCGCATTTCACTCAGTCACTGCATCGCATTTCACTCAGTCACTTCATCCCATTTCACACAGTCACTTCATCCCATTTCACACAGTCACTGCATCCCATTTCCATCTGTCACTGCATCCCATTTCACTCAGTGATGCATCCCATTTCACGCAGTCACTGCACCGCATTTCACGCAGTCACTGCACCGCATTTCACGCAGTCACTGCATCCCATTTCACTCAGTCACTGCATCCCATTTCACTCAATCACTGCATCTCCTTCACCACAGTCACTGCATCCCATTTTCATCACTCACTGTTCCCCGTATCTCACAGACGCTGCTTTCAATTTCCCACACTCACTGCATACCATTTCCCATAGTCACAGCATCTCCTTTCCCTCAGACTCTGCATCGCATTTCACTCAGTGATTGCATCCTACTTCCCAAAAATACTGAATCCCTTTTCCCTCAGTCAGTGCATCTCATTTCACTCAGTCCCTGCATCCCATTCAACTCAGTGATGCATCACATTTCACTCAGAGACAGCAACAGATTTCACTCAGTGACTGCAGCCCATTTCTCTCAGTCACTGCAGCCCATTTCACGCAGTCACTGCAGCCCATTTCACTCAGTCACTGCATCTCATTTCATTCAGCCACTGCATCCCATTTCACTCAGTAACTGCATCACAGTTCACTCAGTGAATGAATCACAGTACACTCAGTGAGTGCATCATATTTCACTCAGTGACGGAATCACATTTCACTCAGTGACTAAATCACATCACACTCAGTCACTGCGTCCCATTTCACGTCGTCACTGCATCCCATTTCACGCAGTCACTGCATCGCATTTCACGCAGTCACTGCATCGCATTTCACGCAGTCACTGCATCGCATTTCACGCAGTCACTGCATCGCATTTCACGCAGTCACTGCATCGCATTTCACGCAGTCACTGCATCGCATTTAACTCAGTCACTGCATCCCCTTCACCACAGTCACTGCATCCCATTTCCATCAGTCACTGTTTTCGTATCTCACAGACAGTGCATTCTCAGCTTCTCATTTCACTCAGTCACTGCAGCTCATGTCGCTCCGTCACTGCATCCAATTTCCATCAGTCAGTGCATCTCATTTCACTCAGTCACTGCATCGCATTTCACTCAGTCACTCCTTTCCAGTACCACAGTCACTGCATCCAATTTCCATCAGTCACTGCATCCCATTTCACTCAGTGATGCATCCCAATTCACTCAGTGACTGAATCACATTTCACTCAGTCACTGCATCGCATTTCACGCAGTCACTGCATCCCATTTCACTCAGTCACTGCATCTCCTTCAACACAGTTACTGCATCCCATTTCCATCAGTCACTGTTTCCCGTATCTCACACACGCTGCATTCAATTTCCCACACTCAGTGCATCCCATTTCCCATAGTCACACCATCTCCTTGCCCTCAGTCTCATCATCTCATTTCACTCAGTGATTGCATCCTTCTTCCCACAAATACTGCATCCCATTTCACTCAGTCACTGCATCACATTTCCCTCAGCCACTGCATCCCAGTTCACTCAGTGACTGCATCACAGTTCACTCAGTGACTGCATCATATTTCACTCAGTGACTGCATCACATTTCACTGAGTCACTGCATCCCATTTCCCACCGTCACAGCATCTCCTTTCCCACAGTCTCTGCATCTCATTTCAATCAGTGATTGCATCCTCCTTCCCAAAAATAGCGCATCCCATTTTGCTCAGTCACTGCATCTCATTTCACTCGGTCACTGCATCCCATTTCCCTTAGTCACTGCATCCCATTTCCCTCAGTCACTGCATCCCAATTCTCTCAGTCACTGCATCCCATGTCCGTGTGACACTGCATCCCATGTCCCTCATTCACTGCATCACATGTCCCTCAGACACTGCATCCCATTTCCCTCAGTCACTGCATCCCATGTCCCTCAGTCACTGCATCCCATGTCCCTCAGTCACTGCATCCCATGTCCCTCAGTCACTGCATCCCATGTCCCTCAGTCACTGCATCCCATGTCCCTCAGTCACTGCATCCCATTTCACTCTGTCACTGCATCTCATTTCCGTCAGTTACTGCATCATATTTCCATCAAACAAGGTATCTCATTTCACTGAGTCACGGCATCGCATTTCACTCAGTCAGTGCTTCCCATGTCACTCAGTCACTGCATCCCATTTCCCTCAGTCACTGCGTCCCATTTCACTCAGTGATGCGTCCAATTTCAGTCAGTGACTGCAACACATTTCGCTCAGAGACTGCATCCCATTTCACTCAGTGACTGCATCCCATTTCACTCAGTCACGGCATCCCATTTCACTCAGTGACTGCAACACATTTCGTTCAGAGACTGCATCCCATTTCACTCAGAGACTGCATCCCATTTCACTCAGTCACTGCATCCCATGTCCCTCAGTCACTGCATCCCATTTTACTCAATCTCTGCATCCCATTTCACTCAGTCACTGTATCCCATTTCCCTCAGTCACTGCATCTCCTTCACCACAGTCACTGCATCCCATTTCACGCAGTCACTGCATCCCAATTCACTCAATCACTGCATCTCCTTCACCATAGTCACTGCATCCCATTTCCATCACTCACTGTTTCCCTTATCTCACAGGCGCTGCATTCAATTTCCCACACTCACTGCATCCCATTTCCCATCGTCACAGCATCTCCTTTCCCTCAGTCTCTGCATCTCATTTCAATCAGTGATTGCATCCTACTTCCCAAAAATAGTGCATCCCATTTCGCTCAGTCACTGCATCTCATTTCACTCAGTCACTGCATCCCATTTCGCTCAGTCACTGCATCCCATTTTCCTCAGTCACTGCATCGCACTTCCCTCAGTCAGTGCATCCCATTTCGCTCAGTCACTGCATCCCATTTTCCTCAGTCACTGCATCCCATTTCCGTCAGTCACTCCATCCCATTTCCCTCAGTCGCAGCATTCCATTTCCCACAGACACTGCATTTCCTTTCCTTAAGTCACTGCATCCCATTTCACTCAGTCACTGCACCCCAAGCCCGCTCGGGCACTGCATCCCTATTAACTCAGTCAATCCTTCCCAGTACCTCAGTCACTGCATCGCATTTCAGTCAGTCACTGCATCCCATTTCACTCAGCCACTGCATCTCATTTCACTCAGTCACTGCATCACATTTCACTCAGTCACTGCATCACATTTCACTCAGTCACTGCATCCCAATTCACTCAGTCACTGCATCCCAATTCACTCAGTCACTGCATCCCAATTCACTCAGTCACTGCATCTCCCTCACCTCAGTCACCGCATCCCATTTCGATCAGTCACTGCATCCCATTTCCACCAGTTACTGCATCCCATTTCACTCAGCCACTGCATCCCATTTCACTAAGACAGTGCATCCCATTTCTCTCAGCCACTGTATCCCATTTCCCTCAGTCACTGTACTCCAAGCCGGCTCGGGCACTGCATCCCTATTAACTCAGTCACTGCATCCCATTTCACTCAGTCACTGCATCCCATTTCACTCAGTCACTGCATCTCATTTCCTTCAGTTACTGCATCATATTTCCATCAAACAAGGCATCTCATTTCACGCAGTCACTGCATCGCATTTCACTCTGTCAGTGCTTCCCATTTCACTTAGTCACTGCATCCCATTTCCGTCAGTCACTGCATCCCATTTCCCTCAGTCACTCCTTCCCAGTACCTCAGTCACTGCATCCTATTTCCCTCAATTACTGCATCACATTGCACTCAGACACTGTATCCCATTTCCCTCAGTCACTGCACCCCAAGCCCGCTCGGGCACTGCATCACTATTCACTCAGTCATTGCATCCCACGTCCCACAGTAACTGCATCACATTTCCATCAGTCACTACATCTCATTTCACTAATTCACTACATCTCATTTCACTAATTCACTGCATCCCATTTCACGCAGTCACTGCATCCCATTTCCCTCAGTCACAGCATCTCATTTCACTCGGTCACTGCATCCCATTTCCCTCAGTCATTGCATCCCAATTCTCTCAGTCACTGCATCCCATGTCCGTGTGACAGTGCATCCCATGTCCGTGTGTCACTGCATCCCATGTCCCTCAGTCACTGCATCACATGTCCCTCAGACACTGCATCTCATTTCACTCAGTCACTGCATCCCATTTCCCTCAGTCACTGCATCCCATGTCCCTCAGTCACTGCATCCCATGTCCCTCAGGTCACTGCGTCCCATTTCACTCAGTCACTGCATCCCATTTCCCTCAGTCACTGCGTCCCATTTCACTCAGTGATGCGTCCAATTTCAGTCAGTGACTGCAACACATTTCGCTCAGAGACTGCATCCCATTTCACTCAGTGACTGCAACACATTTTGCTCAGAGACTGCATCCCATTTCACTCAGAGACTGCATCCCATTTCACTCAGAGACTGCATCTCATTTCACTCAGAGAGTGCATCGCATTTCACGCAGTCACTGCATCCCATTTCAATCAGTCACTGCATCTCCTTCAACACAGTTACTGCATCCCATTTCTATCAGTCACTGTTTCCCGTATCTCACACACGCTGCATTCAATTTCCCACACTCAGTGCATCCCATTTCCCATAGTCACACCATTTCCTTGCCCTCAGTCTCATCATCTCATTTCACTCAGTGATTGCATCCTTCTTCCCACAAATACTGCATCCCATTTCACTCAGTCACTGCATCACATTTCCCTCAGCCACTGCATCCCATTTCACTCAGTGACTGCATCACAGTTCACTCAGTGACTGCATCACAGTTCACTCAGTGACTGCATCACAGTTCACTCAGTGACTGCATCACAGTTCACTCAGTGACTGCATCACAGTTCACTCAATGACTGAATCACAGTTCACTCAATGACTGAATCACAGTTCACTCAGTGAGTGCATCATATTTCACTCAGTGGCGGAATCACATTTCACTCAGTGACTGAATCACATTTCACTGAGTCGCTGCATCCCATTTCCCACCGTCACAGCATCTCCTTTCCCACAGTCTCTGCATCTCATTTCAATCAGTGATTGCATCCTCCTTCCCAAAAATAGCGCATCCCATTTTGCTCAGTCACTGCATCTCATTTCACTCGGTCACTGCATCCCATTTCCCTCAGTCACTGCATCTCATTTCCGTCAGTTACTGCATCATATTTCCATCAAACAATGCATCTCATTTCACTCAGTCACTGCCTCCCAATTCCCTCAGGTCACTGCATCCCATGTCCATGTGTCACTGCATCCCATGTCCCTCAGTCACGGCATCCCATGTCCCTCAGTCACGGCATCCCATATCCCTCAGTCACGGCATCCCATGTCCCTCAGTCACGGCATCCCATGTCCCTCAGTCACGGCATCCCATTTCGCTCAGTCACTGCATCTCATTTCACTCAGCCATTGCGTCCCATTTCACTCAGTGACTGCATCACAGTTCACTCAGTGACTGCATCACAGTTCACTCAGTGACTGAATCACAGTACACTCAGTGAGTGCATCATATTTCACTCAGTGACGGAATCACATTTCACTCAGTGACTGAATCACATTTCACTGAGTCACTGCATCCCATTTCGCTCAGTCACTGCATCTCGTTTCACTCGGTCACTGCATCCCATTTCCCAAGTCACTGCATCCCATTTCTCTCAGTCACTGCATCTCATTTCCGTCAGTTACTGCATCATACTTCCATCAAACAATGCATCTCATTTCACTCAGTCACTGCAGCTCATGTCACTCTGTCACTGCATCCAATTTCCATCAGTCAGTGCATCTCATTTCACTCATTCACTGCATCGCATTTCACTCAATCACTGCATCACATTTCACTCAGTCACTTCATCCTATTTCACACAGTCACTTCATCCCATTTCACTCAGTCACTGCATCCCATTTCCATCTGTCACTGCATCCCATTTCAATCAGTGATGCATCCCATTTCACGCAGTCACTGTACCGCATTTCACGCAGTCACTGCACCGCATTTCACGCAGACACCGCATCCCATTTCCCTAAGTCACTGCATCCCATTTCCCTCAGTCACTGCATCTCATTTCCGTCAGTTACTGCTTCATACTTCCATCAAACAATGCATCTCATTTCACTCAGTCACTGCAGCTCATGTCACTCTGTCACTGCATCCAATTTCCATCAGTCAGTGCATCTCATTTCACTCATTCACTGCATCCCATTTCACTCAGTCACTGCATCGCATTTCACTCAGTCACTGCATCGCATTTCACTCAGTCACTGCATCGCATTTCACTCAGTCACTGCATCGCATTTCACTCAGTCACTGCATCGCATTTCACTCAGTCACTTCATCCCATTTCACTCAGTCACTTCATCCCATTTCACACAGTCACTGCATCCCATTTCCATCTGTCACTGCATCCCATTTCACTCAGTGATGCATCCCATTTCACGCAGTCACTGCACCGCATTTCACGCAGTCACTGCACCGCATTTCACACAGACACTGCATCCCATTTCACTCAGTCACTGCATCCCATTTCACTCAATCACTGCATCTCCTTCACCACAGTCACTGCATCCCATTTTCATCACTCACTGTTCCCCGTATCTCACAGACGCTGCTTTCAATTTCCCACACTCACTGCATACCATTTCCCATAGTCACAGCATCTCCTTTCCCTCAGTCTCTGCATCGCATTTCACTCAGTGATTGCATCCTACTTCCCAAAAATACTGAATCCCTTTTCCCTCAGTCAGTGCATCTCATTTCACTCAGTCCCTGCATCCCATTCAACTCAGTGATGCATCACATTTCACTCAGAGACAGCAACAGATTTCACTCAGTGACTGCAGCCCATTTCTCTCAGTCACTGCAGCCCATTTCACTCAGTCACTGCATCTCATTTCATTCAGCCACTGCATCCCATTTCACTCAGTAACTGCATCACAGTTCACTCAGTGAATGAATCACAGTACACTCAGTGAGTGCATCATATTTCACTCAGTGACGGAATCACATTTCACTCAGTGACTAAATCACATCACACTCAGTCACTGCGTCCCATTTCACGTCGTCACTGCATCCCATTTCACGCAGTCACTGCATCGCATTTCACGCAGTCACTGCATCGCATTTCACGCAGTCACTGCATCGCATTTCACGCAGTCACTGCATCGCATTTCACGCAGTCACTGCATCGCATTTAACTCAGTCACTGCATCCCCTTCACCACAGTCACTGCATCCCATTTCCATCAGTCACTGTTTTCGTATCTCACAGACAGTGCATTCTCAGCTTCTCATTTCACTCAGTCACTGCAGCTCATGTCGCTCCGTCACTGCATCCAATTTCCATCAGTCAGTGCATCTCATTTCACTCAGTCACTGCATCGCATTTCACTCAGTCACTCCTTCCCAGTACCACAGTCACTGCATCCAATTTCCATCAGTCACTGCATCCCATTTCACTCAGTGATGCATCCCAATTCACTCAGTGACTGAATCACATTTCACTCAGTCACTGCATCGCATTTCACGCAGTCACTGCATCCCATTTCACTCAGTCACTGCATCTCCTTCAACACAGTTACTGCATCCCATTTCCATCAGTCACTGTTTCCCGTATCTCACACACGCTGCATTCAATTTCCCACACTCAGTGCATCCCATTTCCCATAGTCACACCATCTCCTTGCCCTCAGTCTCATCATCTCATTTCACTCAGTGATTGCATCCTTCTTCCCACAAATACTGCATCCCATTTCACTCAGTCACTGCATCACATTTCCCTCAGCCACTGCATCCCAGTTCACTCAGTGACTGCATCACAGTTCACTCAGTGACTGCATCACAGTTCACTCAGTGACTGCATCACAGTTCACTCAGTGACTGCATCATATTTCACTCAGTGACTGAATCACATTTCACTGAGTCACTGCATCCCATTTCCCACCGTCACAGCATCTCCTTTCCCACAGTCTCTGCATCTCATTTCAATCAGTGATTGCATCCTCCTTCCCAAAAATAGCGCATCCCATTTTGCTCAGTCACTGCATCTCATTTCACTCGGTCACTGCATCCCATTTCCCTCAGTCACTGCATCTCATTTCCGTCAGTTACTGCATCATATTTCCATCAAACAATGCATCTCATTTCACTCAGTCACTGCATCCCAATTCCCTCAGTCACTGCATCCCATGTCCATGTGTCACTGCATCCCATGTCCCTCATTCACTGCATCCCATTTCCCTCAGTCACTGCATCCCATTTTCCTCAGTCACTGCATTGCACTTCCCTCAGTCAGTGCATCCCATTTCACTCAGTCACTGCAACCCATTTCACTCGTCACTGCCACCCATTTCGCTCAGTCACTGCGTCCCATTTCACGCAGTCACTGCATCCCATTTCACGCAGTCACTGCATCCCATTTCACGCAGTCACTGCATCCCATTTCACTCAGTCACTGCATCACATTTCACTCAGTGACTGCAACACATTTCGCTCAGAGACTGCATCCCATTTCACTCAGAGACTGCATCCCATTTCACTCAGTCACTGCATCCCATGTCCCTCAGTCACTGCATCCCATTTTACTCAATCACTGCATCCCATTTCACTCAGTCACTGTATCCCATTTCCCTCAGTCACTGCATCTCCTTCACCACAGTCACTGCATCCCTTTCACGCAGCCACTGCATCACATTTCACTCAGTCACTGCATTGTATTTTACTCAGTCACTGCATCCCAATTCACTCAATCACTGCATCTCCTTCACCATAGTCACTGCATCCCATTTCCATCACTCACTGTTTCCCTTATGTCACAGACGCTGCATTCAATTTCCCACACTCACTGCATCCCATTTCCCATCGTCACAGCATCTCCTTTCCCTCAGTCTCTGCGTCTCATTTCAATCAGTGATTCCATCCTACTTCCCAAAAATAATGCATCCCATTTCGCTCAGTCACTGCATCTCATTTCACTCAGTCACTGCATCCCATTACCGTCAGTCACTTCATCCCATTTCCCTCAGTCGCAGCATTCCATTTCCCACAGACACTGCATTTCCTTTCCTTAAGTCACTGCATCCCATTTCACTCAGTCACTGCACCCCAAGCCCGCTCGGGCACTGCATCCCTATTAACTCAGTCACTCCTTCCCAGTACCTCAGTCACTGCATCGCATTTCACTCAGTCACTGCATCTCATTTCACTCAGTCACTGCATTCCATTTCACTCAGCCACTGCATCCCATTTCACTCAGTGACTGCATCACAGTTCACACAGTGACTGAATCACAGTTCACTCAGTGACTGAATCACAGTTCACTCAGTGACTGAATCACAGTACACTCAGTGACTGAATCACAGTACACTCAGTGAGTGCATCATATTTCACTCAGTGACGGAATCACCTTTCACTCAGTGAGTGAATCACATTTCACTGAGTCACTGCGTCCCATTTCACGCAGTCACTGCATCCCATTTCACGCAGTCACTGCATCCCATTACACTCAGTCACTGCATCACATTTCACTCAGTCACTGCATCACATTTCACTCAGTCACTGCATCCCAATTCACTCCATCACTGCATCTCCCTCACCTCAGTCACCGCATCCCATTTCGATCAGTCACTGCATCCCATTTCCACCAGTCACTGCATCCCATTTCACTCAGTCACTGCATCCCATTTCACTCAGTCACTGCATCTCATTTCCGTCAGTTACTGCATCATATTTCCATCAAACAAGGCATCTCATTTCACGCAGTCACTGCATCGCATTTCACTCTGTCAGTGCTTCCCATTTCACTTAGTCACTGCATCCCATTTCACACAGTCACTGCATCCCATTTCCCTCAGTTACTCCTTCCCAGTACCTCAGTCACTGCATCCTATTTCCCTCAATTACTGCATCACATTGCACTCAGGCACTGTATCCCATTTCCCTCAGTCACTGCACCCCAAGCCCGCTCGGGCACTGATTCCCTATTAACTCAGTCACTCCTTCCCAGTACCTCTGTCACTGCATCACATTTCCATCAGACAGTGCATCTCCTTTCACTCAGTCACTGCATCCCATTTCCCTCAGTCACGGCATCCCATTTCACTAAGACAGTGCATCCCATTTCTCTCAGCCACTGTATCCCATTTCCCTCAGTCACTGTACTCCAAGCCGGCTCGGGCACTGTATCCCTATTAACTCAGTCACTGCATCCCATTTCACTCTGTCACTGCATCTCATTTCCGTCAGTTACTGCATCATATTTCCATCAAACAAGGCATCTCATTTCACTCAGTCACTGCATCGCATTTCACTCTGTCAGTGCTTCCCATTTCACTTAGTAACTGCATCCCATTTCCGTCAGTCACTGCATCCCATTTCCCTCAATTACTGCATCACATTGCACTCAGGCACTGTATCCCATTTCCCTCAGTCACTGCACCCCAAGCCCGCTCGGGCACGGCATCATTATGCACTCAGTCACTGCATCCCATGTCCCACAGTAACTGCATCACATTTCCATCAGTCACTACATCTCATTTCACTAATTCACTACATCTCATTTCACTAATTCACTGCATCCCATTTCACGCAGTCACTGCATCCCATTTCCCTCAGTCACAGCATCTCATTTCACTCGGTCACTGCATCCCATTTCCCTCAGTCATTGCATCCCAATTCTCTCAGTCACTGCATCCCATGTCCGTGTGACACTGCATCCCATGTCCGTGTGTCACTGCATCCCATGTCCCTCAGACAGTGCATCTCATTTCCCTCAGTCACTGCATCCCATTTCCCTCAGTCACTGCATCCCATGTCCCTCAGTCACTGCATCCCATGTCCCTCAGTCACTGCATCCCATTTCACTCTGTCACTGCATCTCATTTTCGTCAGTTACTGCATCATACTTCCATCAAACAAGGCATCTCATTTCACTCAGTCACTGCATCGCATTTCCCTCAGGTCACTGCGTCCCATTTCACTCAGTCACTGCATCCCATTTCCCTCAGTCACTGCGTCCCATTTCACTCAGTGATGCGTCCAATTTCAGTCAGTGACTGCAACACATTTCGCTCAGAGACTGCATCCCATTTCACTCAGAGACTGCATCCCATTTCACTCAGAGACTGCATCCCATTTCACTCAGTCACTGCATCACATTTCCCTCAGCCACTGCATCCCATTTCACTCAGTGACTGCATCACAGTTCACTCAGTGACTGCATCACAGTTCACTCAGTGACTGCATCACAGTTCACTCAGTGACTGAATCGCAGTACACTCAGTGAGTGCATCATATTTCACTGAGTGACGGAATCACATTTCACTCAGTGACTGAATCACATTTCACTGAGTCACTGCATCCCATTTCCCACCGTCACAGCATCTCCTTTCCCACAGTCTCTGTATCTCATTTCAATCAGTGATTGCATCCTCCTTCCCAAAAATAGCGCATCCCATTTTGCTCAGTCACTGCATCTCATTTCACTCGGTCACTGCATCCCATTTCCCTTAGTCACTGCATCCCATTTCGCTCAGTCACTGCATCTCATTTCCGTCAGTTACTGCATCATATTTCCATCAAACAATGCATCTCATTTCACTCAGTCACGGCATCCCAATTCCCTCAGGTCACTGCATCCCATGTCCATGTGTCACTGCACCCCATGTCCCTCATTCACTGCATCCCATTTCCCTCAGTCACTGCATCCCATTTTCCTCAGTCACTGCATCGCACTTCCCTCAGTCAGTGCATCCCATTTCACTCAGTCACTGCAACCCATTTCACTCGTCACTGCCACCCATTTCGCTCAGTCACTGCATCCCATTTCCGTCAGTCACTCCATCCCATTTCCTTCAGTCGCAGCATTCCATTTCCCACAGACACTGCATTTCCTTTCCTTAAGTCACTGCATCCCATTTCACTCAGTCACTGCACCCCAAGCCCGCTCGGGCACTGCATCCCTATTAACTCAGTCACTCCTTCCCAGTACCTCAGTCACTGCATCGCATTTCACTCAGTCACTGCATCTCATTTCACTCAGTCACTGCATCTCATTTCACTCAGTCACTGCATCCCATTTCACTCAGCCACTGCATCCCATTTCACTCAGCCACTGCATCACAGTTCACACAGTGACTGAATCACAGTTCACTCAGTGACGGAATCACCTTTCACTCAGTGAGTGAATCACATTTCACTGAGTCACTGCGTCCCATTTCACGCAGTCACTGCATCCCATTTCACGCAGTCACTGCATCCCATTGCACTCAGTCACTGCATCCCATTACACTCAGTCACTGCATCCCATTACACTCAGTCACTGCATCCCATTACACTCAGTCACTGCATCACATTTCACTCAGTCACTGCATCACATTTCACTCAGTCACTGCATCACATTTCACTCAGTCACTGCATCACATTTCACTCAGTCACTGCATCACATTTCACTCAGTCACTGCATCCCAATTCACTCCATCACTGCATCTCCCTCACCTCAGTCACCGCATCCCATTTCGATCAGTCACTGCATCCCATTTCCACCAGTTACTGCATCCCATTTCACTCAGCCACTGCATCCCATTTCACTAAGACAGTGCATCCCATTTCTCTCAGCCACTGTATCCCATTTCCCTCAGTCACTGTACTCCAAGCCAGCTCGGTCACTGCATCCCTATTAACTCAGTCACTGCATCCCATTTCACTCAGTCACTGCATCGCTTTTCACTCTGTCACCGCATCTCATTTCCGTCAGTTACTGCATCATATTTCCATCAAACAAGGCATCTCATTTCACTCAGTCACTGCATCGCATTTCACTCTGCCAGTGCTTCCCATTTCACTTAGTCACTGCATCCCATTTCCGTCAGTCACTGCATCCCATTTCCATCAGTCACTCCTTCCCAGTACCTCAGTCACTGCATCCTATTTCCCTCAATTACTGCATCACATTGCACTCAGGCACTGTATCCCATTTCCCTCAGTCACTGCACCCCAAGCCCGCTCGGGCACTGCATCACTATTCACTCAGTCACTGCATCCCATGTACCACAGTAACTGCATCCCATTTCCCTCAGTCACAGCATCTCATTTCACTCGGTCACTGCATCCCATTTCCCTCAGTCATTGCATCCCAATTCTCTCAGTCACTGCATCCCATGTCCGTGTGACAGTGCATCCCATGTCCGTGTGTCACTGCATCCCATGTCCCTCAGTCACTGCATCACATGTCCCTCAGTCACTGCATCACATGTCCCTCAGACACTGCATCTCATTTCCCTCAGTCACTGCATCCAATGTCCCTCAGTCACTGCATCCCATGTCCCTCAGTCACTGCATCCCATGTCCCTCAGTCACTGCATCCCATTTCACTCTGTCACTGCATCTCATTTCCGTCAGTTACTGCATCATACTTCCATCAAACAAGGCATCTCATTTCACTGAGTCACTGCATCGCATTTCACTAAGTCAGTGCTTCCCATTTCACTCAGTCACTGCATCCCATTTCCCTCGGTCACTGCGTCCCATTTCACTCAGTGATGCGTCCAATTTCAGTCAGTGACTGCAACACATTTCGCTCAGAGACTGCATCCCATTTCACTCAGTGACTGCAACACATTTCGCTCAGAGACTGCATCCCATTTCACTCAGAGACTGCATCCCATTTCACTCAGAGACTGCATCCCATTTCACTCAGAGACTGCATCCCATTTCACTCAGTCACTGCATCACATTTCACTCAGTGACTGCAACACATTTCGCTCAGAGACTGCTTCCCATTTCACTCAGAGACTGCATCCCATTTCCCATAGTCACTGCATCCCATGTCCCTCAGTCACTGCATCCCATTTTACTCAATCACTGCATCCCATTTCACTCAGTCACTGCATCCCAATTCACTCCATCACTGCATCTCCCTCACCTCAGTCACCGCATCCCATTTCGATCAGTCACTGCATCCCATTTCCACCAGTTACTGCATCCCATTTCCACCAGTTACTGCATCCCATTTCACTCAGCCACTGCATCCCATTTCACTAAGACAGTGCATCCCATTTCTCTCAGCCACTGTATCCCATTTCCCTCAGTCACTGTACTCCATGCCGGCTCGGGCACTGCATCCCTATTAACTCAGTCACTGCATCGCTTTTCACTCAGTCACTGCATCTCATTTCCGTCAGTTACTGCATCATATTTCCATCAAACAAGGCATCCCATTTCACGTAGTCACTGCATCCCAATTCCGTCAGTCACTGCATCCCATTTCCCTCAGTCACTCCTTCCCAGTACCTCATTCACTGCATCCTATTTCCCTCAATTACTGCATCACATTGCACTCAGGCACTGTATCCCATTTCCCTCAGTCACTGCACCCCAAGCCTGCTCGGGCATTGCATCACTATTCACTCAGTCACTGCATCCCATGTCCCACAGTAACTGCATCACATTTCCATCAGTCACTACATCTCATTTCACTAATTCACTACATCTCATTTCACTAATTCACTGCATCCCATTTCACGCAGTCACTGCATCCCATTTCCCTCAGTCACAGCATCTCATTTCACTCGGTCACTGCATCCCATTTCCCTCAGTCATTGCATCCCAATTCTCTCAGTCACTGCATCCCATGTCCGTGTGACAGTGCATCCCATGTCCGTGTGTCACTGCATCCCATGTCCCTCAGTCACTGCATCACATGTCCCTCAGACACTGCATCTCATTTCACTCAGTCACTGCATCCCATTTCCCTCAGTCACTGCATCCCATGTCCCTCAGTCACTGCATCCCATGTCCCTCAGTCACTGCATCCCATGTCCCTCAGTCACTGCATCTCATTTCCGTCAGTTACTGCATCATATTTCCATCAAACAAGGCATCTCATTTCACTGAGTCACTGCATCGCATTTCACTCAGTCAGTGCTTCCCATTTCCCTCAGTCACTGCATCCCATTTCCCTCAGTCACTGCGTCCCATTTCACTCAGTGACTGCAACACATTTCGCTCAGAGACTGCATCCCATTTCACTCAGTGACTGCAACACATTTCGCTCAGAGACTGCATCCCATTTCACTCAGAGACTGCATCCCATTTCACTAAGTCACTGCATCCCATGTCCCTCAGTCACTGCATCCCATGTCCCTCAGTCACTGCATCCCATTTTACTCAATCACTGCATCCCATTTCACTCAGTCACTGTATCCCATTTCCCTCAGTCACTGCATCTCCTTCACCACAGTCACTGCATCCCATTTCACGCAGCCACTGCATCACATTTCACTCAGTCACTGCATTGTATTTTACTCAGTCACTGCATCCCAATTCACTCAATCACTGCATCTCCTTCACCATAGTCACTGCATCCCATTTCCATCACTCACTGTTTCCCTTATCTCACATACGCTGCATTCAATTTCCCACACTCACTGCATCCCATTTCCAAAAGTCACTGCATCTCCTTTCCCTCAGTCTCTACGTCTCATTTCAATCAGTGATTGCATCCTATTTCCCAAAAATAATGCATCCCATTTCGCTCAGTCACTGCATCTCATTTCACTCGGTCACTGCATCCCATTTCCCTCAGTCACGGCATCCCATTTTCCTCAGTCACTGCATCGCACTTCCCTCAGTCAGTGCATCCCATTTCACTCAGTCACTGCAACCCATTTCACTCGTCACTGCCACCCATTTCGCTCAGTCACTGCATCCCATTTCCGTCAGTCACTCCATCCCATTTCCCTCAGTCGCAGCATTCCATTTCCCACAGACACTGCATTTCCTTTCCTTAAGTCACTGCATCCCATTTCACTCAGTCACTGCACCCCAAGCCCGCTCGGGCACTGCATCCCCATTAACTCAGTCACTCCTTCCCAGTACCTCAGTCACTGCATCGCATTTCAGTCAGTCACTGCATCTCATTTCACTCAGTCACTGCATCTCATTTCACTCAGTCACTGCATCTCATTTCACTCAGTCACTGCATCTCATTTCACTCAGTCACTGCATCTCATTTCACTCAGTCACTGCATCCCATTTCACTCAGCCACTGCATCCCATTTCACTCAGTGACTGCATCACAGTTCACACAGTGACTGAATCACAGTTCACTCAGTGACTGAATCACAGTACACTCAGTGAGTGCATCATATTTCACTCAGTGACGGAATCACCTTTCACTCAGTGAGTGAATCACATTTCACTGAGTCACTGCGTCCCATTTCACGCAGTCACTGCGTCCCATTTCACGCAGTCACTGCATCCCATTTCACGCAGTCACTGCATCCCATTTCACGCAGTCACTGCATCCCATTGCACTCAGTCACTGCATCCCATTGCACTCAGTCACTGCATCCCATTGCACTCAGTCACTGCATCCCATTGCACTCAGTCACTGCATCCCATTACACTCAGTCACTGCATCCCATTACACTCAGTCACTGCATCACATTTCACTCAGTCACTGCATCACATTTCACTCAGTCACTGCATCCCAATTCACTCCATCACTGCATCTTCCTCACCTCAGTCACCGCATCCCATTTCGATCAGTCACTGCATCCCATTTCCACCAGTCACTGCATCCCATTTCACTCAGTCACTGCATCCCATTTCACTCAGTCACTGCATCCCATTTCCACCAGTCACTGCATCCCATTTCACTCAGTCACTGCATCGCATTTCACTCTGTCAGTGCTTCCCATTTCACTTAGTCACTGCATCCCATTTCACACAGTCACTGCATCCCATTTCCCTCAGTCACTCCTTCCCAGTACCTCAGTCACTGCATCCTATTTCCCTCAATTACTGCATCACATTGCACTCAGGCACTGTATCCCATTTCCCTCAGTCACTGCACCCCAAGCCCGCTCGGGCGCTGCATCACTATTCACTCAGTCACTGCATCCCATGTCCCACAGTAACTGCATCACATTTCCATCAGTCACTACATCTCATTTCACTAATTCACTGCATCCCATTTCACGCAGTCACTGCATCCCATTTCCCTCAGTCACAGCATCTCATTTCACTCGGTCACTGCATCCCATTTGCCTCAGTCATTGCATCCCAATTCTCTCAGTCACTGCATCCCATGTCCGTGTGACAGTGCATCCCATGTCCGTGTGTCACTGCATCCCATGTCCCTCAGTCACTGCATCACATGTGCCTCAGACACTGCATCCCATTTCACTCAGTCACTGCATCCCATTTCACTCAGTCACTGCATCCCATTTCCCTCAGTCACTGCATCTCATTTCATTCAGGCACTGTATCCCATCTCCCTCACTCACTGCACCACAAGTCCGCTCGGGCACTGCATCCCCATGAACTCAGTCACTCATTCCCACTACCTCAGTCACTGCATCCCATTTCGCTCAGGTACTGCATCACATTTCCATCAGACACTGCAGCTCATGTCACTCTGTCACTGCATCCCATTTCCCTCAGTCACTGCATCCCATTTCCCTCAGTCACTGCATCCCATTTCACTCAGTCACTGCATCACATTTCCCTCAGCCACTGCATCCCATTTCACTCAGTGACTGCATCACAGTTCACCCAGTGACTGCATCACAGTTCACTCAGTGACTGCATCACAGTTCACTCAGACACTGAATCACAGTACACTCAGTGAGTGCATCATATTTCACTCAGTGAGTGCATCATATTTCACTCAGTGACGGAATCACATTTCACTCAGTGACTGAATAACATTTCACTGAGTCACTGCATCCCATTTCACACAGTCACTGCATCCCATTTCCCACCATCACAGCATCTTCTTTCCCACAGTCTCTGCATCTCATTTCAATCAGTGATTGCATCCTACTTCACAAAAATAGTGCATCCCATTTTGCTCAGTCACTGCATCTCATTTCACTCGGTCACTGCATCCCATTTCCCTCAGTCACTGCACCCCAAGCCCGCACGGGCACTGATTCCCTATTAACTCAGTCACTCCTTCCCAGTACCTCTGTCACTGCATCACATTTCCATCAGACAGTGCATCTCCTTTCACTCAGTCACTGCATCCCATGTCCCTCACTCACTGCATCCCATTTCACTAAGACAGTGCGTCTCATTTCTCTCAGCCACTGTATCCCATTTCCCTCAGTCACTGTACCCCAAGCCCGTTCGGGCACTGTATCCCTATTAACTCAGTCACTCCTTCCCAGGACCTCAGCCACTGCATCCCATGTCCCACAGTAACTGCATCGCAATTCCATCAGGCACTGCAGCTCATGTCACTCTGTCACTGCATTCAATTTCCATCAGTCACTGCATCCCATTTCACTCAGACACTGCATCCCATCTCACTCAGACACTGCATCCCATCTCACTCAGACACTGCATCCCATCTCACTCAGACACTGTATCCCATCTCACTCAGACACTGTATCCCATCTCACTCAGACACTGCATCCCATCTCACTCAGACACTGCATCCCATCTCACACAGCCACTGCATCCCATTTCACTCAATGCTTCACTTTACACCGAGTCAGAGCATCCCATTACCATCCGTCACCGCGTCCCATTTCCTCATCACTGCATCTCCTTTCCACAGTCACTGCATCCCATTTCACTCAGTCACTGCATCCCATTTCACACAGTCACTGCATCTCCTTTCCATCAGTCACTGCGTCCCATTTCACTCAGTCACTGTGTCCCATTTCCCATAGTCACTGCATCCCAATTACCAGTCACTGCATCCCATTTCCCTCAGTCACTGCATCACATTTCCCTCAGTCACTGCATCACATTCCTCTCAATCACTGCATCCCATTGTCCTCAGTCACTGCATCCCATTGTCCTCATTCACTGCATCCGATTCCCCTCAGTCACTGCATCCCATTTCACTCAGTCACTGCATCCCATTACCCTCAGTCACTGCATCCCATTACCCTCAGTCACTGCATCCCATTACCTGCAGTCGCAGGATCCCATTTCCAACAGACACTGCATCCCATTTCCGTCAGTCACTGAATACCATTTCCATCAGTCACTGCATCCCAGTTCACTCAGTCTCGGCATCTCATTTCCCTCAGTTACTGCATCCCATTTCCCTCAGTCACTGCATCCCATTTCCTCAGTCACTGCATCTCCTTTCCACAGTCACGGCAATCCCATTTCACTCAGTCACTGCATCCGACGTCCCTCATTCACTGCATCCCACGTCCCTCAGTCACTGCATCCCATTTCAGTCAGTCACTGCATCCCATTTCCCTCAGTCACTGCATCCCATTTCCCTCAGTCACTGCATCCCATTTCCCTCAGTCACTGCATCCCATTTCCCTCAGTCACTGCATCCCATTTCACTCAGTCACTGCATCACATTTCCCTCAGTCACTGCATCCCATTTCACTCAGTCACTGCATCCCATTTCCCTCAGCCACTGCATCCCATTTCACTCAGACACTTCATCCCATTTCCCTAAGTCACTGCATCCCATTTCACTCAGTGATGCATCCCATTTCACTCAGTGATGCATCCCATTTCACTCAGTCACTACATCCCATTTCCCGCAGACACTGCATCCCATTTCACTCAGTGATGCATCCCATTTGAAGCAGTCACTGCATCCCATTTCACGCAGTCACTGCACCGCATTTCACGCAGTCACTGCACTGCATTTCACGCAGACACTGCATCCCATTTCACTCAATCACTGCATCTCCTTCACCATAGTCACTGCATCCCATTTTCATCACTCACTGTTCCCCGTATCTCACACACGCTGCATTCAATTTCCCACACTCACTGCATCCCATTTCCCACAGTCACAGCATCTCCTTTCCCACAGTCTCTGGATCGCATTTCACTCAGTGATTGCATCCTACTTCCCAAAAATACTGAATCTCTTTTCCCTCAGTCACTGCATCTCATTTCACTCAGTCCCTGCATCTCATATCCCTCAGTCACTGCATCCCATTCCACTCAGTGACTGCAACACATTTCACTCAGTGACTGCATCTCATTTCACTCAGTCCCTGCATCTCATATCCCTCAGTCACTGCATCCCATTCAACTCAGTGATGCATCACATTTCACTCAGTGACTACAACAGATTTCACTCAGTGACTGCAGCCCATTTCTCTCAGTCACTGCAGCCCATTTCTCTCAGTCACTGCAGCCCATTTCAATCAGTAATGCATCCCATTTCACTCAGTGACTGCAACACATTTCACTCAGTGATTGCATCCCATTTCACTCAGTGACTGCAACACCTTTCACTCAGTCACTGCAGCCCATTTCTCTCAGTCACTGCAGCCCACTTCTCTCAGTCACTGCAGCCCACTTCTCTCAGTCACTGCAGCCCATTTCAATCAGCAATGCATCCCATTTCACTCAGTGACTGCAACACATTTCACTCAGTGATTGCATCCCATTTCACTCAGTCACTGCATCCCATTTCACTCAGGCACTGCATCCCATTTCACTCAGGCACTGCATCCCATTTCCCTCAGTCAAAGCGTCCCAATTCCCTCAGTCAAAGCGTCCCATTTCCCTCAGTCAAAGCGTCCCATTTCCCTCAGTCAAAGCGTCCCATTTCACTCAGTCACTGCATCTCATGTCCCTCAGTCACTGCATCCCATTTCACTCAGTCACTGGATCACATTTCACTCAGACACTGCATCACATTTCACACAGTCACTGCATCCCATTTCACTCAGTCACTGCATCACCTTCACCATAGTCAATGCATTCCATTTCCATCAGTCACTGTTTCCCGTATCTCACAGGCGCTGAATTCAATTTCCCACACTCACTGCATCCCATTTCCCATAGTCAGAGCATCTCCTTTCCTTCAGTCTCTGCATCGCATTTCACTCAGTCAGTGCTTCCCATGTCACTCAGTCACTGCATCCCATGTCACTCAGTCACTGCATCCCATTTCACTCAGTCACTGCATCCCATTTCCCTCAGTCACTGCATCTCATTTCACTAAGGCACTGTATCCCATCTCCCTCACTCACTGCACCGCAAGTCCGCTCGGGCACTGCATCCCCATGAACTCAGTCACTCATTCCCACTACCTCAGTCACTGCATCCCATTTCCCTCAGGTACTGCATCACATTTCCATCAGACACTGCAGCTCATGTCACTCTGTCACTGCATGCCATTTCCCTCAGCCACTGCATCACAGTTCACTCAGTGACTGCATCACAGTTCACTCAGTGACTGCATCACAGTTCACTCAGTGACTGCATCACAGTACACTCAGTGAGTGATTCATATTTCACTCAGTGACGGAATCACATTTCACTCAGTGACTGAATCACATTTCACTGAGTCACTGCATCCCATTTCACACAGTCACTGCATCCCATTTCCCATCGTCACAGCATCTCCTTTCCCAGAGTCTCTGCATCTCATTTCAATTAGTGATTGCATCCTACTTCCCAAAAATAGTGCATCCCATTTCGCTCAGTCACTGCATCTCATTTCACTCGGTCACTGCATCCCATTTCCCTCAGTCACTGCATCCCACGTCCCACAGTCACTGCATCCCACGTCCCACAGTCACTGCATCCCACGTCCCACAGTCACTGCATCCCACGTCCCACAGTCACTGCATCCCATTCCACTCAGTCACAGCATCCGATTTCACTCAGTCAGTGCGTCACATTTCACTCAGGCACTGTATCCCATTTCCCTAAGTCACTGCACCCCAAGCCCGCACGGGCACTGCATCCCTATTAACTCAGTCACTCCTTCCCAGTACCTCAGTCACTGCATCGCATTTCACTCAGTCACTACATCCCATCACCCTCAGTCGCAGCATCCCATTTCCCACAGACACTGCATTTCCTTTCCCTAAGTCAGTGCATCTCATTTCCACCAGTCACTGCATCCCATTTCACACAGCCACTGCATCCCATTTCACACAGCCACGGCATCCCATTTCACTCAAAGCTTCACTTTACACTCAGTCAGAGCATCCCATTTCCATCCGTCACCGCGTCCCATTTCCTCAGTCACTGCTTCTCCTTTCCACAGTCACGGCAATCCCATTTCACTCAGTCACTGCATCCCATTTCAATCAGTCACTGCATCTCCTTTCCATCAGTCACTGCGTCCCATTTCACTCAGTCACTGCATCCCATTTCCCTCAGTCACTGCATCACATTCCCCTCAGTCACTGCATCACATTCCCCTCAGTCACTGCATCCCATTTCACTCAGTCACTGCATCCCATTTCACTCAGTCACTGCATCCCATTTCACTCAGTCACTGCATCCCATTTCACTCAGTCACTGCATCCCATTTCACTCAGTCACTGCATCCCATTACCCTCAGTCACTGCATCACATTTCAATCAGTCACTGCATCCCATTTCACTCAGTCACTGCATCCCATTACCCTCAGTCACTGCATCCCATTACCCTCAGTCACTGCATCCCATTACCTTCAGTCGCAGGATCCCATTTCCAACAGACACTGGATACCATTTCCTTCAGTCACTGCATCCCAGTTCACTCAGTCTCGGCATCTCATTTCCCTCAGTCACTGCATCCCATTTCCCTCAGTCACTGCATCCCATGTCCCTCAGTCACTGCATCCCACGTCCCTCAGTCACTGCATCCCACGTCCCTCAGTCACTGCATCCCACGTCCCTCAGTCACTGCATCCCACGTCCCTCAGTCACTGCATCCCATTTCCCTCAGTCAGTGCATCCCATGTCCCTCAGTCACTGCATCCCATGTCCCACAGTCACTGCATGTCATTTCACTCAATCACTGCATCCCATTTCACTCAGTCAGTGCGTCCCTTTTCGGTCAGGCACTGTCTCGCATTTCCCTCAGTCACTGCACCCCAAGCCCGCTCGGGCACTGATTCCCTATTAACTCAGTCACTCCTTCCCAGTACCTCTGTCACTGCATCCCATGTCCCTCAGTCACTGCATCCCATGTCTCTCAGTCACTGCATCTCATTTCACTCAGTCACTGCATCTCATTTCACTCAGTCACTGCATCCCATTCCACTCAGCCACTGCATCACAGTTCACTCAGTGACTGAATCATAGTTCACTCAGTGACTAAATCATAGTTCACTCAGTGACTGAATCACAGTTCACTCAGTCACTGCATCCCATTGTCCTCAGTCACTGCATCCCATTTCCATCAGTCAGTGCATCCCATTTCCATCAGTCAGTGCATCCCATTTCCATCAGTCAGTGCATCCCATTTCCCACAGTCACTGCATCTCCGTTCCTCAATCACTGCATGTCATTTCACTCAGTCTCTGCAGCCCATTTCACCTCAGTCACTGCATCCCATTACCATCAGTCACTGCATCCCAGTACGCTCAGTCACAGCATCCCATTTCCCTCAGACACTGCATCCCATTTCCCTCAGACACTGCATCTGATTTCCATCAGTCACTGCATCCCATTTCCCTCAGTCATTGCATCCCATTTCCCACAGTCATTGCCTCTCCTATCCCTCATTCACTGCATTCCATTAACCACAGTCACTGCATCGCGTTACCCTCAGTCACTGCATCCCATTTCCCACATTCACTGCATCTCCTTTCCCTCAGTCAATGCTTCACATTCCACTGAGTCACTGCATCCGATTCCACAGTGTCACAGCATCCCATTTCACTCAGTGACTGCAACCCATTACCCTCAGTCACTGCATCCCATTTCCATCAGTCTTGGCATCCCATTAACTTCAGTCGCAGGATCCCATTTCAAACAGACACTGCATCCCATTTCCCTCAGTCACTGCATCCCATTTCCCTCAGTCACTGCATCCCATTTCCATCAGTCTTGGCATCTCATTTCCCTCAGTCACTGCATCCCATTTCCCTCAGTCACTGCAGCCCATTTCCCTCAGTCACTGCATCGCATTTCACTCAGTCACTGCATCACATTTCACTCAGTCACTGCATCACATTTCACTCAATCACTGCATCCCATGTCCCACATTCACTGCATCCCATTTCCATCAGCCACTGTTTCCCCTATCTCTCAGACGCTGTATTCAATTTCCCACACTCACTGCATGCATTCCCCTCAGTCACTGCATCCCATGTCCCTCAGTCACTGCATCCCATGTCCCTCAGTCACTGCATCCCATGTCCCTCAGTCACTGCATCCCATTGTCCTCAGTCACTGCATCCCATTTCACTCAGTCACTGCATCCCATTTCACTCAGTCACTGCATCCCATTTCACTCACTGACTGCATCCCATTTCCCTCAGTCACTGCATCCCATTTCCCTCAGTCACTGCATCCCATTTCCAACAGTCACTGCATCCCATTTCACTCAGTCACTGCATCGCATTTCACTCAGTCACTGCATCCCCCTTCACTCAGTGACTGCAACACATTTCACTCAGTGACTGCAACACATTTCACTCACTGACTGCATCCCATTTCCCTCAGTCACTGCATCTCATTTCACTCAGTCACTGCATCACATTTCACTCAGTCACTGCATCACATTTCACTCAATCACTGCATCCCATGTCCCACACTCACTGCGTCCCATTCCCCTCAGTCACAGCATCCCATTACCCTGAGTCACAGTATGCCATTTCCCACAGTCACTGCATCTCCTTTCCCTCTGTCACTGCATCCCACGTCCCTCAGTCACTGCATCCCATTTCCCTCAGTCACTGCATCCCATGTCCCTCAGTCACTGCATCCCATGTCCCTCAGTCACTCCTACCCAGTACCTCAGTCACTGCATCGCATTTCCCTCAGTTACTGCGTCACATTTCCATCAGACACTGCAGCTCATGTCACTCTGTCACTGCATCCCATGTCCCTCAGTCACTGCATCCCATTTCCCTCAGTCACTGCATCCCATGTCCCTCAGTCACTGCATCCCATGTCCCTCAGTCACTGCATCCCATGTCCCTCAGACACTGCATTTCATTTCACTCATTCACTGCATCCCATTTCACGCAGTCACTGCATCCCATTCCACTCAGTCACTGCATCCGATTTCACTCAGTCAGTGCGTCACATTTCACTCAGGCACTGTATCCCATTTCCCTAAGTCACTGCACCCCAAGCCCGCACGGGCACTGCCTCACTATTAACTCAGTCACTCCTTCCCAGTACCTCAGTCACTGCATCGCATTTCACTCAGTCACTGCATCCCATTTCACTCAGTCACTGCATCCATTTCCGTCAGTCACTGCATCCCATCAGCCTCAGTCGCAGCATCCCATTTCCCACAGACACTGCATTTCCTTTCCCTAAGTCAGTGCATCTCATTTCCACCAGTCACTGCATCCCATTTCACACAGCCACTGCATCCCATTTCACACAGCCACTGCATCCCATTTCACTCAATGCTTCACTTTACACTCAGTCAGAGCATCCCATTTCCATCCGTCACCGCGTCCCATTTCCTCAGTCACTGCATCTCCTTTCCACAGTCACGGCAATCCCATTTCGATCAGTCACTGCATCCCATTTCAATCAGTCACTGCATCTCCTTTCCATCAGTCACTGCGTCCCAATTCCCAGTCACTGCGTCCCATTTCCCTCAGTCAGTGCATCACATTTCCCTCAGTCACTGCATTCCATTCCCCTCAGTCACTGCATCCCATTCCCCTCAGTCACTGCATCCCATTGCCCTCAGTCACTGCATCCCATTGCCCTCAGTCGCTGCATCCCATTGCCCTCAGTCGCTGCATCCCATTGCCCTCAGTCGCTGCATCCCATTGCCCTCAGTCGCTGCATCCCATTGTCCTCAGTCGCTGCATCCCATTGTCCTCAGTCACTGCATCCCATTGTCCTCAGTCACTGCATCCCATTGCCCTCAGTCACTGCATCCCATTGCCCTCAGTCACTGCATCCCATTGTCCACCCTAAGGAAGACAAACCCACGTAACATATCTAGTGACTTAAAACAGACTCTATTGTTGCCCAAGGTGGAGAGCTGGATGAACACAGCATGTCAAGCAGCATCAGAGAAGCAAGAAAGCTGATGTTTCGGAACGAGACCCTACTTCAGAAAATTGGCGCTGGAGAATCTGAGACAACAAGGTGTAGAGCCGGATGATACTGCTTGGCCTGCTGTGTTCATCCAGCTTTACACCTTCTTATCTCAGATTCTCCAGCATCTGCAGTTCCTCCTACCTCTATTGTTGCCCTTTCACTTTCCTGAACGAATATGAGCCAGTAGTTTTGTTTAGGCTCGTGTAATCTTACGCTTATTGGCCTGTACAAAATCCTGAATTAATTTTGATCGACTGACGGGAGGAGAGATGAATTTTTTAGAAATTTTTGTTTTCTACCAATTTGCAGAGGGCATCGTGGGCGATTGAAGGACAGTGTTATTATCCTCCAGGTCTGCGGACTGCATCATTACCAACTTGCCCATTTGCATATACATACAATATTCATTATGTACCAATGAAACATAATAAACCAATACTACGTACTAAAAACAACGCTCACATATCAATGGAAATTTAAATATTTATCATCGAGTTTGAAGAATTGAATTCAATGATACAAAGCAAAAACCAGTGAAGATGAGTGCAGTTGGTCAGCACTTTTGCCACTAAGTGGAGGATGGCAGTTTGAGGCCACCCAGGAACAAGCACGCTCTGTCTAACTCCAAGTGCAGCACGGTGGCTCAGTGGTTAGCACTGCTGACTCACAGCGCCAGGGACCCAGGTTCGATCCCACCGTTGGGCGATTTTCTGTGCGGAGTTTGTACATTCTGCCCATGCCTGCATGGGTTCCTGCTGGGTGCTCTGGTTTCCTCCCACAGTCCAAAGATGTGCAGGTTCGGTGTATGGGCCATGCCAAACTTGCCCATTGTGTTTAGGGATGTGTAGATTAGGTGTGTTAGTCATGGGAAACGTACGGTTACTGAGGAAAGGGTCGGGGGATGAGTCAGGGTGAGATGCTCTTTGGAGCGTGGCCGTGGACTTCTTGGGTCAAAAGGGGCTTGTTTCCACACCGTAGGGATTCTATGATATGGAAATATCTTTTGAAGTGGACATTCATGGGTATGCTGTAACAGAGACCTTGAAATACTGCACAACAAATATTTGGAACTAGACTGTCAATTCAGACATAGCATCAAAAAAGGTCATGGAAGTTGTCACCGATATAAAGCAGGATTGATGAAAATCCAGCAGGAAATGGTGTCAAAATGCACAGTATCTTTTATTCATCTCCAGTTATTTTGTCCAAGGCACTGGATGCTGGCAGGATTGAAACATTTAAGAAATGCTTCACAAATCACATATAAGGACCTGCACATCTTTGAACAATGGGAGGAAACTGCAGCACCTGGCAGAAGCCCCTCGCAGACGCGGGGAGGACGTGTCAATTCCACACAGATAGTTACCCAAGACTGGAATCTCAATTGGCTCCCCAGTGCATGAGCAGCTCTAACCACTGAGCAACTACCTTGCCCAGAAGGGGTTTTATAAGCGCATACATTATTTCCATTAAGACAGATCCAATCCTCTATGTCCAATCAAAATAACATATTGTAGATATCATGACAACAATCATAAATGATTTTGAATAAGTAAATCAAAAAAATTGAAATAGTTTCCAAGCCGAAATACTAGATATGGTGCAGTTAAGATGAATAGCGCAACGACAAAAAGGTCATATTTTATGTGACGATCGGTAACACTTGAAAACTTGCAACAATTCGTCGCCAGTAGTGCTCTGAAGTGGCTTGATGGTGCACTCCTTCAGACACTGGAATGAAACTCCAAAGATCACAAATTCTCCTTCAATACCGTGTTGTAACAGTGAGTGCATCAACCTGAGTTTATGGGCCTGACTGGAAACCCACACAACATGCATAAACAAAAAAATAATCTAAGGTGACAGGAGAAAAAAATGTATGTATGCAACATCTTTGAAAAGCAATTATTTGTAGCGGCTGCAAGCCCATAAGGAATCTCGTTTCGCAGATTATATTCATTTGCACTGCAGGTCATGCCAGTCAGAATCAGTTTTCGTTTCATGACAGACAACTAAAATGTCCATTACAATGAACGTTGGTTGATCAGAAGATTTTAAGTAAGGACTATGTCTTGTGCGAGCTGACGGCATTAGGGGATGGAGAAGGTACATGCACTGCTGGCATCTTGACACCATTGAATGAGCAAGCGTGGACGCAAAGGTTGTAACAGGTAACAATTGTACAGGCAATATCTTTTGAGCTCCTTCCGAGCAGGCCTGTAATACTCTAAAGCTGTGCCAGACCCTCACTTCCTCCACCTTACGTACGCTGCCTTTTCTTTTTGACAAGAAGCACCTCTGTACCCGTCATCCAAGGCTCCTGAATCTTACCCCTTCTTATCTGTCTCAGAGGAACAAATTTACACATCACTCGCAACAACTGCTCCTTGAACAGCCTCCACATGTCTGCTGCGCCCTTTCTGTGGAACAATTGCTCCCAATCTGTACTTCCCAACTCCTGTCTGATAGCATCATAGTTTCCTTGACCCCAGTGAAATATCTTCCCCTGGTAACTGCTCCTTTCACTTTCCATGGCTATGGTAAATGTGAGGCTCTTGCGGTCACTGTCGCCAAAGTGTTCTCCCACCACGAGATCTGACACCTGTCCTGGCTCATCGCCGAGCACCAAATCCAAAATGGCCTCCCCCCTCGGCCTGTCCACATACTGAGTCAGGAAACCCTCCTGAACACACCTGACAAAAACGGCTCCATCCAAACCATCTGCACTGAGGAGGTTTCAATCTATATTGGGAAAGTTGAAGTCACCCATAACAACAACCCTGATACGTTTGCACTTTTCAACAATCTGCCGGCCAATGAGTTCTTCGATCTCCCAACCGCTATTTGGGGTCCGTAGAAAACCCCCAGTGAAGTGACTGCTGCCTTGCTGTTCCGAACGTCCACCCACACTGGCTCAGTCGACAAACCTTCCTTGGCAACCTCAGCCCATACCACCACAGTAGACAAGTCCTCAAAGGTTCTTTCAGCCGCCGTTATACTGTCCTTGACCAACAAAGCCACACCTCCCCCTCTTTTACCACCTTCCCAGACCTTAATGAAAGATCTAAACACGAGAACCTGCAACATCCATTCCTGACCCTCCTCTATCCATGCCTCCGAAATGGCCACAACATCGAAGTCCCAGGTACCTATCCAAGCTGCAACCTCACCTACATTATTCCGGATACTCCCGGCATTAAAGTCGTCACACTTCAATCCAGCTTGCTGTCTGCCAGCACACTCCTGTGACAGTGAGGTCCTGACCATGTCCTCCCTACGCTCATCCTCCTGTGTACTGGGACTACACCTCAGTTTCCCATCCCCCTTCTGAGCTAGTTTAAATCCAACCGAATGGCACTAGCCAATTTCCCACCCAGGATATTCGTGCCCCTCTCATTCAAGTGGAGACCGTCCTGTTTGCACAGGTCCCACCTTCCCCAGAACGAACCCCAATTGTCCATGTACCTGAAGCCCTCCCACCTGCACCATCCCTGCAGCCACGTCTTCAGCTGAAATCTCTCCCTGTTCTTTGCCTCGCTATCACGTGGTACGGGTGACAAACCAGAGATGACCACTCTGCTTGTTCTAGCTCTCGGCTTCCACCCTAGCTCCCTCAAATCCTGCCTGACATCCCTATCCCTCTTTCTACCTATGCCGTTGGTGCCTATGTATATCACAAATTGGGGCTGGTCAGCCTCTCCCCTCAGGACCCTAAACACACGATCCGAGACATCACAGACCCTGGCACCTGGTTGGCAACACACCAATCGTGAGTCTCTTTCGTTCCCGGCAAATCTTCTATCAGTCCCTCGAACTATTGAGTCCCCAATGACTATCACTCTCTTCCTATCCCCGCTCCCCTTCTGTGCAAGAGGGACAGACTCTGTGCCAGAGACCTGCACCCTACTGCATACCCCTGCTAAGTCGTCCCCGGAACAGTATCCAAAATGGTATAGTTGTTTTTCAGGGGAGCTACCGCAGGGGATTTCAGGGGAACGACCACAGGGGAAGGTTAGTCAAGCTACACCGGGTAAATGTGCATTTTTGGCTGAAGAAACATGTGTTTCAATGTGAGCTCATGGAAGAAGCCATGGAGTCAAAGCTAAACATTTCGACAATAAGACAACCATTCTTAAAAGCAGCATACAGCGTGAAAAAGAAATGAGCTGCTTTAATATCCACTTAAAATTTATGTGGAATATCAGATGGAATTTTCTTATTGACTCCATTGTGCAATCATGTCGAGCTAAAAATGTTAACTGCATTAATTAATACTAACCAGAAATGGACTTTGTTGTAAATGGTTTGACGGTTTTCTGTATCTGGAACATCCCTTTTCCTTCTCGAACGAAGATCGTACCAACCTATGGTACCAAACTGTGAGTCAAACGGATGGGACACGTAATCTTTAAATTTCTCATCAAAACAGTCTCATCGTATGGTTCTGTGCAATAAAACAGAAAGAATAAACATGTTTCCCACAATTTTGCTGATGTTTATGAACAGAATGCTCAAATTCAAAAAGTTTGGGCTGGCATGTCTGCTTCCTCCAGCCTGTTTAAACTGTTCCATTCAATGTGAAATTTGTGATAAGTTTCAGCACACAGGTCTATGTGATCTGCGCCACCACCTTCTATTAGTCATACATGCTTTCCCCCTCTTCCTGTAATACATTCCTTGAAGTGTTCAATGAGATTTTGATTTTAAATCTTATCGTCATATTCTTTTGATTCTCAAGCATCAATGAATCTGATGTTGCCGCCATTCCATGCAGTGCACAGCACGTCAAACAGGAGTCTTACTCTTGCCATGAGCACTGAGGTAGTATGGGGTCACAACTGTCTCATAGTTCAGAATGAAATTCTACATATAGGGCTATGAAGAGTCATGCAGTTAATTTTATTTGATATGCTATTTATTTTCTTCACAAATATGCTGGATTTAAAGTGATCTTCACCCTCATTTAAAATGAATTCAATATCCAACCATCTGTAAAACTAGCATATCCAAATTTTAATTTGAGTTCAGTGTTACACAAATATATGACTTTTTTAAAAATTATTTTCGAGTCAACATTAACATTTCATTCCCTGACAACGGGTGAACTTACTTTTAAACTCCAATTTTCCTTCGGTATTAATGGAGAGGTGAGCCTTTTTGCAAGCACCGAAAGGCTGCACCAGTTTATGCTAAAACTTACGGAACTGTAAGTTTCACAAATATGTTCCTATTAAACACTAATTCCTATTGAAGCAGTATGAAGCCAAATTCATTCAACTGGACAGCAAAAACGGTCAAGATTTTAAAAGCAAGCAACTATTTTGAAGTCACTCTTCGAACTAAATTCCATCTTGGTGTGTGAGAGTCCATAGGTTCCTCACTCTCAACGAACCATTCAACTGTCATGCAATTACTGAAACACACAGACAAAAAACATCAATGTTAACAGTCACTAAGATTTTGAGAGTGATTTGGAATTCGTACTCAATACCCCCTGGGGAAAATCTGTTCCAATCTGGATAGTACTCACTTATCACCATCCCACCTACCTTCCCTACCACCTCTTCCCCTCAAAGCTATTTGTTTCTGAGCTCCCTTCCACCCTCCATTTCTCAGGAAGGGTCCTGACCCAAAACCTCAACTTTCTCGAGCCTCTGATGCTGCCTGCCCTGCTGTGTTCCTCCAGCTCCACAATGTGTTATCTCAGACACCAACATTGGCAGTTCTTACTATCTGGATAACTCATTCTCACCTTGTCACAAGTGATTTATACTCATTATCTTTTCAGATGACGCATGTACATGTACATACATAAATATACATATTGCACTTTTATGCCTGAACCACTAACCCAGAGGATATTTTAAAAGAGTCTCTTCATATCTGCATGAAAGAGAAATCATCAAGGTCATAACTTTCATTTTAGGAATAACTCGAACATTCAAAGTACTCACAGTCAGTGTCCCATTTCCTTGACCAGTCAATTTGATGTGAATCTTTCTTCCAAGTGGAAACTATAACAGCAATTATATTTGAGAGTCAAACACTTCATTGCATCACCAATATTTCCTTGTCTGTTTGAAGCATAAGATAATGAAATAATCATGGACAGATTGGCCAACAGTGTAATTTAATGTGTGTTATGGCAACTCAAAATCACAACCATTGAAGTGATCTTTAAAAAGCTACTGTCATACAACAGAGCACTTTTTGAGATGCAGTGATGAACATACTTCCTGAGATGCAAATAATATATGCCAAATTAATTCCAAAGAATACCTTTACAATTAAAAAGAAGCTAAAAATCTCTTTACATTGCGAAGCTTGTCAGATTGCTATTAGTCAATGGAAATCGTTCAGAACAATTATTTATTCCCAGATGAAAAGGAAGTGTATACATTTCATGACAACAAAATGTGAGGCTGGATGAACACAGCAGGCCAAGCAGCATCTCAGGAGCACTTTTGTGCTCCTGAGATGCTGCTTGGCCTGCTGTGTTCATCCAGCCTCACATTTTGTTGTCTTGGATTCTCCAGCATCTGCAGTTCCCATCATCTCGTATACATTTCATTTCCACATCTTATCCAAGAGAGAAAAAAAAAAACACCTTCATGAATGCATTGTCAAACAAGAAGACTCACAAAAAAAGTCATTTGGCCCATTGAATATTCCTCCATCATTCGGTGAGATCATGGTTGATCTCATTACATGTATCATGACACAGCATTTCCACCAAACCCTCCTTATAGCTAATACATTCCGATTCAAGTAACATCCTGGTAAATCTCTGTTTCTGGGCCATGCCTTGTCTTTCTAAATATTTTTTCAGTCATCTACAAATTTAGCCACAGCACATGCACCGCTTTCCTCCAAGTCATTAATAAACAAGCACAAGAGTTTTGGTTCCTTCAGCGCGTTCCTTCATTTGGTTCCTTCATTTCTTACTGACAAGCCAACCCTGGCATCTCTGTCCATTTGTATCGGAGATAATGGGAACTGCAGATGCTTCAGAATCCAAGATAACAAAGTGTGGATCTGGATGAACACAGCAGGATGAACACACAGAAGTAGAAGGGTCTCGGCACAAAACGTCAGCTTTTACGCTCCTGAGATGCTGCTTGGCCTGCTGTGCTCATCCAGCTCCACACTTTCTTATCTCTGTCCATTTGCCTGTTCTTTCTATCGGACATGAGTCATTGGCTATTTCGTTCCCAACACTTATCCCCTAACAACCACCTCTCTGTGATACCCAGAGTGATGTATCTGTCAATTTCAATCTGCACCACAAACTCATTCACTTTGTTTCATACACTCCCTGCAATTCAATACAAGATCTTCAGTCTGGCATTTACAGCCACCCTTCTTATCTGCTGCAGCTGAAGTGAGACTCCTGACCATTTCCATACTTTTTGTCCTATTACTTGCTCTGGAAACTTTGCTGAGCACTTACCAGCTTCTAACTTTTTCCACAATTTTCCATGCAACTGAGCTCACCCACTCCACACTTTTTATTTTAACGCCCTAGCCCCAGGCCTAGCTCTGTATTTTGCAAGGATACTTGTCCCAATATGATTCTCGTCGAGCCTTTCACACCAGAACGACTCCCTCCTTCCCCATACCGATGCCAATGTCCCATGAATTCAAACACATTTCTGCCATGCCACCATTTGAACAATGTACATCTATAATTATGTTCACACCGTGCCAAATTGCTCAGATAATAATCCAGAGATTATAACCATTCTGGTTCTGCTTTCTCACCTCAGCACCTCGGTGCTCATAATCCCTCAGGAGAACCTCTTTCCTCTTTCTTCCATATCAATGGTACCTGTGTGGACCACGATAGCTGGATTTCTACTCCTCCCACTTCAAGTTCCTTTGTAGCCGAGATGGAATCTCCTGAACCTGGGCACCAGGCAGGCAACACTACTTTCGAGACTCTCGATCCTGGTCACAATGAACAGTGTTCATTCCCTAACTATACTCCCTCTGATTATAACTACATTTCACTTTCTAATCCCTCTTCAATGTCCCCCTGTACCACAGTGCTACAGTCAGTTTACTCATCTTCCCTATACCCTGCACTCTCATCCACACAGGAAGAAAGAATCTCAAACCTGTTAGATAAGATCAAAGGCCAAGGTTCCTTCTGCACTACATCCTGAAACCTTCCACCTGCCCTGTTCTTTGTCATTGGCCACTGACCAAGTTTCAGCTAGTTAATCTAAGGTGTGTGACTGCCTCCTGAAGCACAGCATTCCCCAGTAACTGTCCCCCACATGATTTGTTGATTGGTAAAAACTGAGATTCCAGTTCATCAACCCTAGCTGGAGTATGGGGCCTGACCACTCGCCCGTCATGTAGGTACAAATCATCATCTGGCCTGGCATCTCCATTTCAATTACTTCGATCTTAATTTGATTTGAAAACATTCTGGTCTTTTAGTTTGTAGCCTGTAAATATTTCTCCGATTTACTTTCAATCTGAAAGCTACCGATAATAGATTCTTAAACCAGTAGCGATCACCAACCAATGAACCTGGTTCACCCTCTCGGTCCCTGATTCTGGCTTCAATTCACCCTGTCTCAAAAAAAATGCTTACCAACTATCAGGCAAAAAAAGCAAGCAAATGGCACCTCTTACCCTCTGCACTGACTTACCGGATTGCCACCAAGTTCCCCAAAATATATATTCACTAGGTGCATTTCACTCGAGATGTGATCTCTCCTTCCAGAACGTGCAAAGTATACTGATCCATAGCAATATACTACCTTCAAAACCTCAGCTCTTAGCTTATTACTTTTGAGTACATTCTCAATGCTTTCTCCAAGTCCAAACACAACACATTTACTGGTTTTCCTCTATTAATTCTCCTCCCAAAACTTCCTCCAAAAACCCAAACAAATTAGCCAGACATAATTTCTCTTTCATCAGGCTATGGTGATTCTGTTTGATTAGATTCTGATTTTCCAAATGTTCTGCTACAATTTTCTTCATAGTTGATTGCCACATATTTCCAACAATAGATGTTAGGCTGGTTCGGTTGTAGTTATCTTCTTTTTGCCTCTCTCCTTTTTAAACAGGGATGTCACATCGGCATTTTTCCAGCCCTCAGATGCTTCTCTGAAATCTAAACCTTTTTGAGAAATTACAGTCAAAGCAGACACCGACTCTGAAGCTCATTGTTTAGAATCTTAGAAAGTAAACCATCACGGCAAAGAGTCCAATCTGCTTTCACTCCATTAGATTGTCTACTGCTACTTCTCTCATGGTACTGATGGTGTGGTAGTGATGTGTTTAATTCCTCCCTGTGTTCTTTAATAATAAGGGGATCCTTGAAGTATCTTCCACTGTAAAGACTACCCTTTTCTCATTATCACTGATAATGGGAACTGCAGATGCTGGAGAATCCAAGATAACAAAGTGTGAAGCTGGATGAACACAGCAGGCCAAGCAGCATCTCAGGAGCACAAAAGCTGATGTTTCAGGCCTCGACCCTTTTCTCATTATCATTGTTTCTTGATTTAAAAATTAACCTGGCCGTTACAGCCTAGCATATGATTAATGGCATTACCTCTAAAACCTTCTTGGCTAAAGTGTTCAATAAATTGCTGCAACCTGAAAGAAGTAATTCTTCCCTGAATTAATGGGCAACCAATTTGAAAATGTGGCCTCTGGTCGTAAAATCTTTCACAAATGGGAGTAATCTCTACGGATATACACTATCAAGCCTCTTAAGAATCTTAAATGTTGAAAAAATAAGATTGTTTTCAATCTTAAAAACGCCAATGAACGTAGTCCCTGCCTGCCCAACTTTCCTAAGCATAGCAATCCCCTCCGCCATTTCCGAAATCAACCCAGTCAACATGAGGTGTACGGCCTCCGCAGCATTCGCTCTGTGGCTGTACATGACTTGTCAGTTACCATCTTGCTGCTACAACTCTACTTCTATTAACGATGCAGTCCTCTGTCCATCCGAACATACTACCGTTGAACACACGGGCTCTTTTCCTTCGAGACACCTTACGAGCTGTACCTTATCAAATGCTTTGTTGAAATCTCAATGTACGACATCAACTGGTGGTCCTTCATCAGTAATGTTTGTTTCCTTCTCAAAGCACTGTAGCAAGTTTGTCAAGTATTATTTCCCCGTTATGAAAGGATGTTCACTCTGTAGGATGTTATAGCACACTCAGTACCCTGTTATTTCATCTTTCATTGCCGGCATGAACATCTACCCAGGTTGACCTAAATTGGCAATACTTGCTTACTATTTTGTCCAAGTATCTTTGTAATAATGGTGTTATGTTCACCATCTTTCAATCCTCTGCGAATTTTCCACAATCTAAGGATTCTTGGAACATTATCATCAGTGCCTCCATTGTATCTGTCGCTGCGCTGTTCAACATGAGAGGATACAACTCATCACACACCTTGGATATTTTCTCTACTGATTGGAGTCATGTTTGGAATTCTGTGCAGTGACATTCACTTTTAACAGTTTGCTAAATACTACCAGGAACAGAAATTGTCATCCAGCTGCAACTAAACTAAAGCTTTCAGCACAGAAGGAAGTGTTTCAATTCATTATGAACCCAATAACTCCTGAAAAGGGCAATACAATTTGCCTCAGTCCATAAATGTTCTTCCTCCAACATCCTGAGATGCATCATCTGTATTTCTTCAAATTTACCACAGATTCTGTTTCAATCATCCTTTCAGCAATACGCATGACAACAATTCGGCATTTTTAGTCCCCCTGTAGCCTCCGTTGCACATGTGCATTGTTAGATGATTATTTATTTGCGTGCCTGCTTTTTTGCTCGAATGGATAAAGGTAAATTTCTGTTCTTTTGTCATCAGAGCTATTGCCTCCTCACTCTCATCTTCCTTGTTTTATCCTGTGCTGGAATATTTAATTTGTTGACATATCTGAAATATGTTGTTGAATGGATCGGGTTTTGTAACATTGCATTCCCCATAGACCACCTACCGATGCTGTTGCTTGTTCTCACAGTTATTATCTTGCAGAGTGGAAAATGCAGTTTGAAAGCAATGGAACATTATCGATGAAGAAGTTGATGCATAAATTGCTGCGATCTTCCAAACTACAAACTCACCTTCAATTCTTTCTCGGTCAGAGCATTATGCCGGCGCAAATGAATCGTGTTCTCAATGGGACTTCCAAAACCATGGAATTGAATTTTCATGTTGATTTCTTCTTCCCTCTTCAGAAATGCAAAGTAATATCGTGATGAAGCTTCCAAGGCGATGATTGTGTCCTTCAATGAACGGAAAAGTGACTTTTAGATTCACGGAAATATTTCACTACTTCTATAGACATGAAAGGCAAACATTCTCCCTGCATATGACCCAGTCTCATTTTATCGTATCTTTCTGATTTTACATGCCACGGGATAATCATTGCAGTGTAACAGAAATGTTGATCATGGAAATTTATCACTGTTTTCATAAATAATGGCAAATTTTCAACATCTTGCAATTGTATGAAGGCTCAGTCTCATCACACCTCGCCTGCTGCACAAAGACATTCTTAAACTGCTTTCAATGTTAGGGTTGAAACAAAACACAATCATGACACAAATGCATCAACACACCACTTTCAACAGGATCTGATATCCTTGCCAGGCACTGGAGGGGTTGCGGAGACTGGTGAGTGGATAAAGTCATTCCTCTGTTCAAGCAGGAAAACAGGGACTTTCCAGGAAACTACAGACTGGTGAGTGTCTCATGTCTCAAAAGTATGGGCTAATAAGGGACAGCCAGCATGGTATTATGCAAGGCAGGTTATGTCTTACCAAGTCAGTTGAAGTTTTCACGGAGGTGACAAGGGTGATCAATTCGGATCGAACAGTTGATAACATATACATGGATTTTACGAAGGTTTTCAATAAGGTCCCTCATGGTATGCTCATCCAGAAGATTAAGATCCATGAGATCCATGGTGACTTGGCCTGCCCATATAAGGCAGACGGTAGCGGTGGAAGGCTGACAAAGATAACACAGTATAGGGCTGGAGGAACACAGCAGGCCAGGCAGCATCAACAATGTCAGCTTTCCTGTTCCTCTGATGCAGCCTGACCTGCTGCGTTCCTCCAGCTCCACACTTGGTTAACTCTGATTCCAGCATCTGCAGTTCTTGCCGTCTCAGTGGTGGAAAGCTGTTTTTCTGGCTGCAGCTCGGTGACGAGTGGTGTTCCGCATCGATGTGATTTCTGCTGTTTGTGATATGTGTAAATGACTTGGTTGCAAATGCAGATGGGGGATCACTAAGTTTGCAGATGATATAAGGACCAGTGGACTTGTGGACAGCATGGAAGGTTGTCAAAGGACACAGCAAGATACAGACCAATTGCAAACACGAGCGGAGAAATGGCCGATGGAATTTAATCTGGGGAGGCATGAGGTGTTGCATTTTAGGAGACCAAGTGTTAAGGAAAGGGACACACAGTTAATGGCAGGACCCCAAACAGCAGTGATGTCCAGAGGGATCTTGGGGTCCTAGACCATAACTCCCTGACAGTAGCCACACAAGTAGATAGGGTGGTCAAGAAGGCATATCGCATGCTTGCCTTTATTCATAGGGGAACTCAGTGCAAGAGTCAGGATGTCACATTGCAGCTTTACAAGACTTTGGTGAGACCACACAGAGTATTGCATTCAATTCTGGCCACCACATTACACTAAGGACGTGCAGGCTTTGGACAGGGTGCAGAAGAGATTTACCAGCATGCTGACTGGAATAGAGGGTATGAACGAGAGGGAGAAGCTGGAAAAACTCTTCATTTTCTCTGGAGCAGTAGAAGCTGAGGGCAGGCTTGATAGAAGTCTATAAAATTAGGAGATACATAAATACAGCTAACGGTCAGAAAATTTCTCCCCCGGAGTTGAAGTGTCCACTATTAGGGGGCATGCATTTAAGCTGAGAGGGGGGAAAGTTCAAAAGAGATGTGAGGGGCAAATATTTCACACTGAGCATGTTAAAAGTGTGGAATACAGTGCCCGGGGTGGTAGTGGATGCAGATACGATGAAAGCATTTAAAAGGGACTTTTAGTTAAGTGCGCGAATAGGTAAGGAATGGAGGACTATGGATCAAGGACAGGCAGAAGGGATTATTTCATTTGTTGTCATGTTTGGCCCAACATGGTGGGCCAAAGGGCACATTCCTGTTGCTGTCGTGTTCCAAGTTTTATGCTCACTTGTATCATGATTACAAAAAGTAGGATTGGGAAGAATTTTTGAGAAGCGTTTGTGAACATTATTTCATGTAAGGACAAACGGGATAAGGATCAGGTGACACAGCACAAACAGATTTTGGAGCCCATGATGAATCATACGGACCTCACAAGCACCAATGATCAGAGGGATCTCAGGATCTTGATGTGCATGCCTGTTGATCCCCCAATGTAATGGACCAGGTCGTTGAAGTGGTTTGGAAGGCACATTGGATACTTGTCTTTATTAGACTTAATATTAAGTGATAGAGTTTCAGAATAGGCAGGGTATGTACAAAATGTTGGTTAGGCCCAACAGTGAAGTCAACGGTGAGAAAATACAGTGAGACTTGGACAACGATCAGGCTTGGCCTGATAAAGGTTAAGTTACATTTGCGCCACACAAGTGCTAAGCAGCAATCAGCACCAACAAGAGAGAATATGACCACATCAAAAAAATTCCATGTCCTTACCCTCACATCATCCTTACATTTATTTTTTTTTTAAACGTGCAAGTGCTATCCAAGCCATGCAAGGCTATGGGCCAGGTGTTGGAAATGAGGTTAGAACAATTCAGTGCTTGTCCTTGACTGTCACAGAATCCGTGAGCTGAAGAATGTATTTCTCCTGTATTGTAGACGACTCAGGTGCTTGGCTATCCACGAAACCAAGGTTAACACTGATCTAAAACTAAACTGGGTCAGTTATACAATCAGCAATAGCCAGGTCCATGGTACAAACCACCCTGCTGTGGGACAGGGTCAGGCAAATCCAAGTGAGCGAACGTGGTTGGAGACTCATTCGTTGGGGGCATAGATTCTGTAGCCACATTTGAGACACCAGGGCTGCGTGTTGCATCCCTGCTGCCAAGGTCAAGGGCATCTCTGATTGGGTGCCAGAAATTCTTAAGGGGGAGGGTGAGCAGCCAGAGGCCACTGTGCACGTTGGTACCAATGACATAGGCAGAAAGAGGGATGACATCCTGCGGACTGTGTACAAGGAGTTAGCAAAGAGGCTGAAAGGCAGGACCGAGAGGGTAATAATTTATGGGTTACCACGAGTGCCACATGTTAGTGAGTTAAGTCAGAGAAAGATAGGTGAGATGAAAATGCATGGTAAAGGAGCTGGCACAGGGGGCTGGATTTCCGGTTCATGGATAATTGGGACCATTTCTGAGCAAGGGGTGACCTGTGTAAGAGGGATGGGAGGCAAGACGCTGTGAGCGGGTCAGGGCTGCGGAGGCCGGTCCCTGTGAGCGGGTCAGGGCTGCGGGGGCCGGTCCCTGTGAGCGGGTCAGGGCTGCGGGGGCCGGTCCCTGTGAGCGGGTCAGGGCTGCGGGGGCCGGTCCCTGTGAGCGGGTCAGGGCTGCGGGGGCCGGTCCCTGTGAGCGGGTCAGGGCTGCGGGGGCCGGTCCCTGTGAGCGGGTCAGGGCTGCGGGGGCCGGTCCCTGTGAGCGGGTCAGGGCTGCGGGGGCCGGTCCCTGTGAGCGGGTCAGGGCTGCGGGGGCCGGTCCCTGTGAGCGGGTCAGGGCTGCGGGGGGCAAGTCGCTGTGAGCGGGTAAGGCCTGCGGGGGGCAAGTCGCTGTGAGCGGGTAAGGGCTGCGGGGGGCAAGTCGCTGTGAGCGGGAGAGGGCTGCAGGGGGCAAATCCCTGTCAGCACGACAGGGCTGCAGGGGCCAGTCCCTGTGAGCATGTCGGGCTGCGGCGGCCAGTCCCTGTGAGCGGCTCAGGGCTGCGGGGGCCAGTCCCTGTGAGCGGGACAGGGCTGCGGGGGCCTGTCCCCTGAGCGGGACATGGATGCGGGGGCCAGTCCCTGTGAGCGGGACAGGGCTGCGGGAGCCAGTCCCTGTGAGCGGGACAGGGCTGCGGGGGACAGTCCCTGTGAGCGAGTCAGGGCTGCGGGGGACAGTCCCTGTGAGCGGGTCAGGGCTGCGGGGGCCAGTCCCTGTGAGCGGGACAGGGCTGCGGGGGACAGTCCCTGTGAGCGGGACAGGGCTGCGGGGGACAGTCCCTGTGAGCGGGTCAGGGCTGCGGGGGCCAGTCCCTGTGAGCGGGACAGGGCTGCGGGGGCCAGTCCCTGTGAGCGGGACAGGGCTGCGGGGGCCAGTCCCTGTGAGCGGGACAGGGCTGCGGGGGCCAGTCCCTGTGAGCGGGTCAGGGCTGCGGGGGCCAGTCCCTGTGGCGGAACAGGGCTGCGGGGGCCAGTCCATGTCAGCGGGACAGGGCTGCGGGGGACAGTGCCTGTGAGCGGGACAGGTCTGCGGAGGCCAGTCCCTGTGATCGGGTGAGGGCTGCGGTGGCAAATAGCTGTCAGGGGGTCAGGGCTGCGGGGGCCAGTCCCTGTGAGCAGGTCAGGGCTGCGGGGGACAGTCCCTGTGAGCGGGTCAGGGCTGCGGGGGCCAGTCCCTGTGAGCGGGACAGGGCTGCGGGGGCCAGTCCCTGTGAGCGGGACAGGGCTGCGGGGGCCAGTCCCTGTGAGCGGGACAGGGCTGCGGGGGCCAGTCCCTGTGAGCGGGACAGGGCTGCGGGGGCCAGTCCCTGTGAGCGGGTCAGGGCTGCGGAGGCCAGTCCCTGTGGCGGAACAGGGCTGTGGGGGCCAGTCCATGTCAGCGGGACAGGGCTGCGGGGGACAGTGCCTGTGAGCGGGACAGGTCTGCGGAGGCCAGTCCCTGTGATCGGGTGAGGGCTGCGGTGGCAAATAGCTGTCAGGGGGTCAGGGCTGCGGGGGCCAGTCCCTGTGAGCAGGTCAGGGCTGCGGGGACCAGTCCCTGTGAGCGGGTCAGGGCTGCGGGGGCCAGTCCCTGAGAGCGGGTCAGGGCTGCGGGGGCCAGTCCCTGTGAGCGGGCGAGGGCTGCGGTGGCAAATATCAGTCAGCGGGACGGGGCTGCGGGGGCCATTCCCTGTGAGCGGGTGAGGGCTGCGGTGGCAAATAGCTGTCAGGGGGTCAGGGCTGCGGGGGCCAGTCCCTGTGAACGGGTCTGGGCTGGGGTGGCAAATAGCTGTCAGGGGGTCAGGGCTGCGGGGGCCAGCCCCTGTGAGCGGGTCAGGGCTGCGGGGGACAGTCCCTGTGAGCGGGTCAGGGCAGCAGGGGCAAGTCCCTGTGAGCGGGTCAGGGCAGCGGGGGCCAGTCCCTGTGAGCGGGTCAGGGCTGCGGGGGCCAGCCCCTGTGAGCGGGTCAGGGCTGCGGGGGTCAGTCCCTGTGGCGGGACAGGGCTGCGGGGGCCAGTCCATGTCAGCGGGACAGGGCTGCGGGGGACAGTGCCTGTGATCGGGTCATGGCTGCGGGGGCCAGTCCCTGTGAGCGGGTGAGGGCTGCGGTGGCAAATAGCTGTCAGGGGGTCAGGGCTGCGGGGGCCAGTCCCTGTGAGCGGGTCTGGGCTGCGGGGGACAGTCCCTGTGAGCGGGTCACGGATGCGGGGGACAGTCCTGTGAGCGGGTCACGGATGCGGGGGACAGTCCCTGTGAGCGGGTCAGGGCTGCGGGGGACAGTCCCTGTGAGCGGCTCAGGGCTGCGGGGGACAGTCCCTGTGAGCGGGTCAGGGCTGCGGGGGCCAGTCCCTGTGAGCGGCTCAGGGCTGCGGGGGACAGTCCCTGTGAGCGGCTCAGGGCTGCGGGGGACAGTCCCTGTGAGCGGCTCAGGGCTGCGGGGGACAGTCCCTGTGAGCGGCTCAGGGCTGCGGGGGACAGTCCCTGTGAGCGGCTCAGGGCTGCGGGGGACAGTCCCTGTGAGCGGCTCAGGGCTGCGGGGGTCAGTCCCTGTGAGCGGCTCAGGGCTGCGGGGGACAGTCCCTGTGAGCGGCTCAGGGCTGCGGGGGACAGTCCCTGTGAGCGGGTCAGGGCTGCGGAGGACAGTCCCTGTGAGCGGGTCAGGGCTGCGGAGAACAGTCCCTGTGAGCGGGTCAGGGCTGCGGAGGACAGTCCCTGTGAGAGGGACAGGGCTGCGGGGGCAAATCGCTGTGAGCGGGTCAGGGGTGCGGTGGCAAATAGCTGTCAGCGGGTCAGGGGTGCGGGGAACAGGGCTGCGGTGGCAAATAGCTGTCAGCGGGTCAGGGGTGCGGGGGACAGTCCCTGTGAGCGGGACAGGGCTTCGGTGGCAATTAGCTGTCAGCGGGTCAGGGGTGCGGGGGACAGTCCCTGCGAGCGGGTCAGGGGTGCGGGGGACAGTCCCTGTGACCGGCTCAGGGCTGCAGGGGACAGTCCCTGTGAGCGCGTCAGGGCTGCGGGGGGCAAGTCGTTGTGAGCGCGACAGGGCTGCGGGGGGCAAGTCGCTGTGAGCGGGTCAGGGCTGCGGGGGGCAAGTCGCTGTGAGCGGGTCAGGGCTGCAGGGGGCCAGTCCCTGTGAGCGGGTCAGGGCTGCAGGGGGCCAGTCCCTGTGAGCGGGTCAGGGCTGCAGGGGGCCAGTCCCTGTGAGCGGGTCAGGGCTGCAGGGGGCCAGTCCCTGTGAGCGGGTCAGGACTGCAGGGGGCCAGTCCCTGTGCGCGGGTCAGGGCTGCGGGGGCCAGTCCCTGTCAGCGGGACAGTACTGCGGAGTAAATCGCTGTGAGCGGGTCGGGACTGCAGGGGGCAAGTTGCTGTGAGCGGGTCAGGGCTGCGGGACCCAGTCCCTGTGAGCGGGTCAGGGCTGCGGGACCCAGTCCCTGTGAGCGGGACAGGGCTGCGGGACCGGGCTGCGGGACCCAGTCCCTGTGAGCGGGACAGGGCTGCGGGACCCAGTCCCTGTCAGAGGGTCAGGGCTGCAGGGGCAAGTCGCTGTGAGCGGGTCAGGGCTTCGGGGCCCAGGCCGCTGTGAGCGGGTCAGGCCTGCGGGGCCCGGTCCCTGGAAACGGGTCAGGGCAGCGGCGGCAAGCCGCTTCGAGCGGGTTAGGGCGGTAGGGGCAGGCCGCTGCGAGCGGGTCTGGGCTGCGGGGGCAATACGCTGTGAGCGGGACAGCGCTGATGGGGCCAAGCCGCTGTGAGCGGGTCAAGGCGGCGGGGCCCAGTCCATCCAGCGGGTGAGGAGGGCGGGGGCAGGTCGCTGCGAGCAGGTCAGGGCGGCGGGGGCCCGTCCCTGTGAGCGGGACACGGCTGCGGGGAGGCAATACCATGTGAGCGGGACAGGGCTGCGGGGCCCAGTCCGCTGTGAGCGGGACACGGCTGCGTGGGCCAGTCCCTGTGAGCGGGACACGGCTGCAGGGGGCAATACGCTGTGAGCGGGTCAGGGCTGCGGAACCCAGTCCCTGTGAGCGGGTCAGGGCTACTAGGCCCAGGCCGCTGTGAGCGGCTCACGGCTGCGGGGCCCAGTCCCTGTCAGCGGGTCAGGGCGGCGGGGGCAGGCCGCTGTCAGCGGGTCAGGGCGGCGGGGGCAGGCCGCTGTGAGCGGGTCAGGACTGCAGGGGGCAATACGCTGTGAGCGGGTCAGGGCTTCGGGGCCCAGGCCGCTGTTAGCAAGTCAGGGCGGCGGGGCCTGGTCCCTGTCAGGGCGACAGGGCTGCGGGGGCCAGTCCGGGAGCGGGTCAGGGCTGCGGGGGACAGTCCCTGTGAGTGGGACAGGGCTGCGGGGGGCATTACACAGTCAGCGGGACACGGCTGCGGGGGTCAGTCACTGTGAGCGGGACAGGGCTGTGGGGGGCAGTACGCTGTGAGCGGGACAGGGCTGTGGGGGGCAGTACGCTGTGAGCGGGACAGGGCTGCGGGGGGCAAGTCGCTGTGAGCGGGACACGGCGCGGGGGCCCGTCCCTGTGAGCGGGTCAGGGCGGCGGGGGCAGGCCGCTGCGAGCGGGTCAGGGCGGCGGGGCCCAGGCCGCAGCAAGCGGGTCAGGGCAGCGGAGCCAGAGTCCCTGTGAGCGGGTCAGGGCTGCGGGGGCTAGTCCCTGTGAGCGGGTCAGGGCGGCGGGGGGCAATACGCTATTAGCGGGACAGGGCTGCGGGGGCCAGTCCCTGTGAGCGGGTCATGGCTGCGGGGGCAGGACGCTGTGAGCGGGACAGGACTGCGGGGCCCAGTCCCTGTGAGCAGATCAGGGCTGTGGGGGCCAGTCCCTGTGAGCGGAACACGGCTGCGGGGGGCAGTACGCTGTGAGCCTGTCAGGGCAGCGGGGGCAGGCCGCTGTGAGCGGGTCAGGGCTTCGGGGCCCAGGCCGCTGTTAGCAAGTCAGGGCGGCGGGGCCTGGTCCCTGTCAGGGCGACAGGGCTGCGGGGGCCAGTCCGGGAGCGGGTCAGGGATGCGGGGGACAGTCCCTGTGAGGGGGTCAGGGCTGTGGGGACCAGACCCTGTAAGCGGGACACGGCTGCGGGGGGCAGTACAATGTGAGCGGGTCAGGACTGCTGGGGGCCAGGCCCTGTGAGCGGGTCAGGGCTGCGGGGGGCAATACCATGTGAGCGGGACAGGGCTGCGGGGCCCAGTCCGCTGTGAGCGGGACACGGCTGCGGGGGGCCGTACGCTGTGAGCGGGTCAGGGCTGCAGGGCCCAGTCCCTGTGAGCGGGTCAGGGCTGCGGGGCCCAGTCCCTGTGAGCGGGTCAGGGCTGCGGGGCCCAGTCCCTGTGAGCGGGTCAGGGCTGCGGGGCCCAGTCCCTGTGAGCGGGTCAGGGCTGCGGGGCCCAGTCCCTGTGAGCGGGTCAGGGCTGCGGGGCCCAGTCCCTGTGAGCGGGTCAGGGCTGCGGGGCCCAGTCCCTGTGAGCGGGTCAGGGCTGCGGGGCCCAGTCCCTGTGAGCGGGTCAGGGCTGCGGGGCCCAGTCCCTGTGAGCGGGTCAGGGCTGCGGGGCCCAGTCCCTGTGAGCGGGTCAGGGCTGCGGGGGCCAGACCCTGTGAGCGGGACAGGGCTGCAGGGGGGCAGTGCACTGTGAGCGGGACAGGACTGCTGAGGGCCAGTCCCTGTTAGTGAGCCACAGCTACGGGGGTCAGTCCCTGTGAGCGGGTCAGGGCTGCGGGGGCCAGTCGCTGTGAGCAGATCAGGGCTTTTGGGGCCAGTTTCTGTGAGCAGGACACGGCTGCGGGGGGCAGTACGCTGTGAGCAGGTCAGGGCTGCGGGGGCCAGACCCTGTGAGCGGGACAGGGCTGCAGGGGGGCAGTGCGCTGTGAGCGGGACAGGACTGCTGAGGGCCAGTCCCTGTTAGTGAGCCACAGCTACGGGGGGCAGTCCCTGTGAGCGGGTCAGGGCTGCGGGGGCCAGTCGCTGTGAGCAGATCAGGGCTTTTGGGCCAGTTTCTGTGAGCAGGACACGGCTGCGGGGGGCAGTACGCTGTGAGCAGGTCAGGGCTGCGGGGGCAAGTCCCTGTTAGTGGGTCAGGGCTGCGGGCGCCAGTCGCTGTGAGCGGGACATGGCTGCAGGGTCAGTACGCTGTGAGCGGGTCAGGGCTCCGAGGGCCAGACCCTGTAAGCGGGACACGGCTGCCGGGGGCAGTACGCTGTGAGCGGGACAGGACTGCTGGGGACAAGTCACTGTGAGCAGGACACGGCTGCGGGGGGCAGTACGCTGTGAGCGGGTCAGGGCTGCGGGCGCCCGTCCCTCTGAGCGGGACACGGCTGCGGGGGGCAATACCATGTGAGCGGGACAGGGCTGCGGCTCCAATCCGCTGTGAGTAGGACAGGGCTGCGGGGGCCAGTCCCTGGCTGCGGGACAGGACTGCGGGGGACAAGTCGCTGTGACCGGGTCATGGCTGCAAGGGCCAGTCCCTGTGAGCGGGTCAGAGCTGCGGGGGCAAGTCACGATGAGCGGGTCAGGGCTGCGGGGGCAAGTCACGATGAGCGCTCAGGGCTACGGGCTCCAGTCCCTGTGAGTGGGACACGGCTGCGGGGGGCCAGTACGCTGTGTGCGGGACAGGGCTGCAGGGCCCAGGCCCTGTGAGCGGGACACGTCTGCGGGGGGCAGTACGCGGTGAGCGGGACAGGACTGCGGGGTGCAAGTCGCTGTGAGCGGGTCATGGCTGCGGGGGCAGGTCCCTGTCAGCGGGTCAGGGCTGCTGGGGGCAGTACGCTGTGAGCGGGACATGGCTGCGGGGCCAGTCCCTGTGAGCTCCAGCTCCAGTTCCCTAACGCGGTTTTCAAGGAGCTGGAGTTGGGTGCACTTCCCGCAGATGTAGTCAGCAGGGACACTAGTGGTGACCCTTACCTCCCACATTCTGCAGGAGGAGCATTCAACTGCCCTGACCTCCGTTCCCATTATTCTAAATTCCCAAAGAGACTGTTTAAAATAAAGAATAAAAAATAAACTAGTTACCTTCTGTCGCACAGAAACTTTTTTTTTGCTTCGAGGAGGAGGATGGGTGGGAGACACTACCCGAGTAGTGTTTCGGGTAATGCAACCAACACAAATATATTCATATAAATATTATATATATGTAATATATAAAATATTATATGTATAAATATTATATACACAAATATAAATTAGTACATATATTTTCTCATTCGGTTTACCCATGCAACGAATTAAGTGACTATGTAGAGTGTTTAAAGGAGTTTAAATTGCTTACTCCCTGTGCACAATGTCCACGAGCATTCATCAAATGCCACTTTAAACAGAAACACATGAGTTAACCACAATAATAGTGAAAACAATGCAAGGTCCAATGGCTGGAATATTGAACTCTCATGTTAATGAAATAATAACTTACAACTAGCAGCAGCTAACCACTATTTCACAATACACAGTTCGAATGAGAAACACTCCACTTTCCATAGTGGAGAACAAATTTAAAACAACCATTGATCCAACTTTGTCCACGAAGACATTCTACGAATTCGGGAAATGTTTTCTGTGTGGTGTATTCCTGATGAAGTTGATGCTAATAATGAAGCATCATTTCACTGAACTCTTGAACTTCCTGGTACGGTTACAGCCAGGAAACGTACAGATTTATCACCAATGCAGCACAGCAGGACAAGAAATGAGAACCGTTACGATTCCAGCTGCTTCAGCAAGTGGAATAGTCAAACCCCAGAATAAAACCTGCCTCGCTAGATCTTTTTCCCCTTTGTCAAACCTTGTGGTCTTTCACTGAAACATAAGCACATCAGACTACAGATTAGATTTTACCAATAAAACAGAAGTTTATTACATTGAAGAAATAAAATAAACCAAAATATCAAATATAGCAGTTTCAAAAATTTCAGAACACATTGCAAAAGAAAGTTACCCATGAGAACTTTCCCCTTGACTACTCACAAACTTAAGCTTAGCCTTCCTCAGTTTTTTCACAGTCTGCAGAATTCAAACAAAATACTCGGGGTCTGAAAGATTCACAAATAATAACCCTTACTCTGAGACAACTTATTCCTTTAACTGTTCTAAACAATCGCCTTTTCTGGAGAGACTGTGCTTAATTCTATAGTCAATGCTTAACAAACAGAGCTTGCAGTACAGAAACAGGCTCATGATGTTATCTATGTTTCACACAAGACTCTTTCTACCCCTTTTTAACCCTACCATCCCCTTTACCTCATGTGCTCCTCTGGCTTCCTCTTAAAAGTATCTGTGCTATCATTTCAGCCACTCTTCCTGGTTCAAATTTTAACCACTTTCTGGGCAAAGTTGCTTCTCCTGAGTTTCCTGTTAGATTTATTAGTGGCTATGTAGCATCTATATTAATAAAACATTCTTCTATCTGGTCTCAAGAATGAAGCTCCAATAATAGAATTACGAGATGTGAAGATTTGATAGAGTATAAAACTTGTGCTCTTTCCCCAACATTTTCCACTGAGGAATGAACAAGGAGAGTTCAAGAGCATCCCTGTTACATCCATTGATCAGGAGACTAAAATATCCATTAAACATTCAGTCGGCAGTCCACAGCAGTAACACTGATCATATTGTAGTATTCCTCAGAGAGTTTCATGACTGATTCACTGAGAAGCAATCTTGGCTGAGGTTTCTCAGTGGATATTATTCAGAATAAAGCAACATGTTGCCTTCGGCTGTATTGGAAAGCTGCTGGTAATGGAACTGTTGAAAGCATTCACACCTTTTCTGGATCCATCTTTTATTCCTGTACTTATCTCATTGCTACACTTTTTGTGCTTTACAAAAGCATTTCCTTTGTCATTTAAAACAATGCAGTCTCTGTCTCTGTAACTTCTATCTCTGTCTAATTTTACATTGTTGCATTTTTCTTGATTCATTCACAAGATGAGGGCGTCACTGGTCAGGCAGCATTTATTGCCCATCCCTTATTGCCCGGAGGGCAGTTAAGAGTCAACCACATTGCTGTGGGTCTCGAGTCACATGTAGGGCAGACCAGGTAAGGAATGCAGTTTTCTTTCCTAAAGGACATCAGTGAACCTAGACAGGTTTTTCCAACAATCGACAATGGATTCACGGCCATCATTAGATTGTTAATTCCAAATATTTATTGAATTCAAATTCTACCATCTGCCGTGGTGGGTTTCGAACCCAGGTCCCCAAAACATTACTTGGGTTTCTGGATTAACAGTCCAGCGATAATATCACTAGACCATCACCCCTCCTCCAACTTTTAGCTGCCTAGGCCCGAATCTCTGGAATTCCCTTCCCATGCCCCTCCATTTTCACTCTTTCCTCCTGAAAGCTGCCTTTTTGGCAATACTTTATGTCACTTGTCCTAATAACTACCGATTTGTAATTAAATACACTCAGTGAGGATTTGTTCACGGGTGATCACGTCTGGGTAGTACAACAGCAAAATACTGCAAATGCTGGCAATCTAAAGTAAGACCAAAACACGCTGGAAATATTCAGCACAATGGACCTATCTTTGGACTTCTGATGGCAGGTTAATGAAACATTAATTCTGTTTCTCTGTCCACAGACGCTGCCAGACCTTCTGAGCAGTTCTGGGATTTTCTGATTTCATTTGTGTCTGATGAACTTGATTCTATATTTGAATTTCATGATTCATAGAATCCCTACAGGGTGCAAGCAGGCGATTCATCCCATCAAGTCAACACCAACCCTCCAAACAGCGTCCCAGCCAACACATCCCCTATCCTATCCCTGTAACCCTTCATCTCCAATGGCTAATCCACCTAATCTACACGTCCCTGCACACTATGGGTAATTTCGCATAGGCAATTTAGCATGGCCAATCCACCTACCCTCCACATCTTTGGACTGTGGAAGGAAACCAGAGCACCTGGAGGAAGCCCACACAGACATGGTGAGAGTGTGCAAACTCCGCACAGACAGTCTCCTGAGGCTGGAATCAAACCCTGATCCCTGGTGCTGTGAGTCAGCAGTTCTAACCACAGAGTCACTATGCCGCACCAATTTGAATTGGTGTTAAAGAGGGTCAAGGAGAGTAGAGCATTTGATGCAGCTTACGGAGGTTTCAAGGTGGCTTTGGACTAGTTCACACATGATGAATTGGTCAAAACAGAAGGTGGTGATGGAATCTGAGGGAAAGTAGCAAATGGAACAAAATAAACTCAGTGACTGCAGACAAAGGGTAATGCTCACTGTAGTTGTAGTTGAAAGGTCATTTCTATTGGGATTCCACAGGGTTCAGTATTGGGTCCTTTCCCTTTCATGGTAGACAGCAAAGAAGCAAACTTAAGTGCAGGGGGCACCATTAAAAATTTGCAGACGATAGACTAAAAATGAGTGCATGGTTGATAAAGAGGAAGAAAGCTGCAGACTTGGAATATAGTAACAATGGGCTGATCGGTTAACAGAAAGGGACAAATAGAATTTAATCTGCCGGAATGTGCAGTAAGGCATTTGGGGAGGGCAAACTAGTCAATAGGATACACAATAAATGATACAATACTGATCAGCTTAGAGGCACAGCGTATGTTTCCAGATACTGGGGGGAGCAATGAGCAGCACATGGTTTGCAACTCTATCAGCTACAAGTTCCCCTCCAAGTCATACTCTCAACTCAACTGGGGTCAGAACCAAGTATAATCTATCCTAGAAATGGAGACTGTTCAGAGGGGCTAAGGAAATAAGCTATTTTTGTGAAAGGGTGTAGTTAGTGAAACTTCCAGAGCTGGAATGTCTGGGGAGAACCGTGTGGATTAGTAAAACACTGAGGAAGTCTAAACTCTCAGTTGTGTGAATGGTGAAGGAGGAAGACCCCACAATTTGAGGGACAGAAACTGAGCAGAAGCAGTTAAATCTAACATGCAGATTTGATAGAGAAAGAAAACCGCTCCAGATTGTTAAGTAACTGTAAAGTGACTGTTTTAGGGAGTACATGGGATGCTGTTTTGTTGTGTTTTGCAACCTTTCAAACTGTGTTATATAGTTAGTTTGGTTTGCTTTATTGTATTTTACTTTCTTTAGTGTAATGAACTGTTTTATTGTTAAAACCAAATGTGCAGCTTTTTGTGCTTATGTTTCAGTGAAAGGCTGCCACACTAAATTGAAGAAAAATTGATAATCAAGTCAGATTTCATTCTCGGATGTGGCCTGGCTTGTAACAACAGCAGCTGGAATCATAGCACCAGCAAAAGAAGAATAAATGAAAAAACTTTGTTGGGAGCAGACTGTATAGTTTTCGACATTGTAGAAGAGAAAGAGGACTAACAGAGGTGCTTCTGATCCGGAAGGGAAACAACCAATGATTCTGTTGTGCACATTATTTGCCCAAAGACAAGCATTGAATACAAGTTAATTGTGCCCTTGGACACAGCACTGTTTTAGTAGGATATGAAATTTCACTTTAGAATCCATTTTCACTCGCAAATATTGATGGGGAGCACTATTTAATAAAGTGAATTTCTTCAACATCTTCAGAGCTGCATGTTTATCATTCGTATACATGGGAAATCTCAAATTCATTTTGCAGTTACATGAAAATAATGTACAAGGAAAGGAATTTAAACTCAGTATTTTGCACTTCAATTGAGCACAGGCCTTACTCATAAAAATCTCATCTCCTGAATCCCTCTCCAGAATTGATTAACAATGGATACTATATTCATTACAGACAGTATAGGAGATTTTCCGTGTTGTAGCCCATTCCGAAATCTAGGCAAAGCTTCTTGGCGCCTCGCTGCAGGAGTTAAAGATCTGGGGAAATTGCTACATCTTACATCCCTGCCTAGGGGATGCTTCAACATCATTTCCTAAGATAACCACATGTCCATATACATGTTTTCATATTGGGGAGGTCTAAACAGGACACAAACACCTCCAAGGGTATGCCAGCTGACGCCTACATTGAAAGCGTAATACTGAGAATGCTGGAAATCTGAAATAACAGCAAGCGCTGGAGAAACTCAACAGGCCTGGCAGAATTTATGGAGAGAAAAAGGCCGAATTTTACTGTCAGCTATACATCAGTGACTAATACTATTTATTTCAGAGGAAAGGTGACCGGACCTGAAGCCTTAACTTTGATTTCTCTTCACAAATGCTGCCCAGACCGGCTGAGCTTTTTCAGCAACTTCTGTTTTTTGTCTCTTATTTACAGCATCCACAGTTCTTTTGGTTTTTAACACTATTTATTTCTTGAGTTGTAAGGTTTTTGGATTTAAGTTCTTGCCCACTGAGGTGAAAGCTATATCTAGCCCATGTAGTATGGTAGTAAAGGGATGGTGCACTGACTGTGGGGCTGCCTTATGGATGTGTGGTTAAACATTAAACATTCAGTAGGCATTCCACAGCAGTAACACTGATCATATTGTAGTATTCCTCAGAGAGTTTCATGACTGATTCACTGAGAAGCAATCTTGGCTGAGGTTTCAGAATAAAGCAACATGTTGCCTTCGGCTGTATTGGAAAGCTGCTGGTAATGGAACTGTTGAAAGCATTCACACCTTTTCTGGATCCATCTTTTATTCCTGTACTTATCTCATTGCTACACTTTTTGCGCTTTACAAAAGCATTTCCTTTGTCATTTAAAACAATGCAGTCTCTGTCTCTGTAACTTCTATCTCTTGTTTAGAACAGTTAAAGTATTTTGTTAGAATTCTGCAGACTATGAAAATACTGAGGAAGGCTAAGCTTTAAGTTTGAGAGTAGTCAAGGGGAAAGTTCTCATGGGTAACTTTCTTTTGCAATGTGTTCTGAAATTTTTGAAACTGCTATATTTGATATTTTGGTTTATTTTATTTCTTCAATGTAATAAACTTCTGTTTTATTGGTAAAATCTAATCTGTAGTCTGATGTGCTTATGTTTCAGTGAAAGACCACAAGGTTTGACAAAGGGGAAAAAGATCTAGCGAGGCAGGTTTTATTCTGGGGTTTGACTATTCCACTTGCTGAAGCAGCTGGAATCGTAACAATTCTCATTTCTTGTCCTGCTGTGCTGCATTGGTGATAAATCTGTACCTTTGTTTGCTCTCCCAGGTGGAAGTAAAAAAAATCACATGGTATTCTTTAGAGGAAAAACAGGTGAGATCTCACTATCAACATTGCTAAAAGTGATTATCAGGTCATTATCACATTACAGTTTGTGGGAGCTCATGCAAGTAAATTTACTGTTTGTAGGAACTTATGTAAATACATTCTCTATGTTACAGCAGTGACTACACTTTGTCTGTTTCAAAGCACTTTGGTTTGTCCTTATTGGGGAATATCAATCAAGTCTGAATCCTATTTATGTGTGTTTGGAACTAGGTCAGTGAGTTATAAATGTTCAGTTTAATTTTATGCTTAAAGCAATAATTAATTAACTACCGGATTATCCATTCCCCTTTCCCAATTTAACATAGAAACAGAGAAAATTGGACTGGGAGTAGGCCATTCAGTTCTTGAGCCTGCTCCACCATAAAATATGAGCATGCCTGCTCATTGCTGTTCCTGCTTTCTCCCCATATTCTTTGATCTCTTTAGCTCGAAGAACAATATCTAACTCTGTCTTAAAAATATTCAATGATAGAAAATTCCACTGGCTCACCATTCTCTTGGCGAAGACATTTCTCCTCATCTTCGTTCTACTGTGCATCCTTAGTCTGTGACCTTTGGTTCTGCAATCTCCACTCATGAGGAACACCCTTCTTCACTTACCCTCTCTGATACTCTCCAGCTGTGTGACTTGAATCCACAACCTTTTGACTCAATGGTGATATTTCTACTAAGCCAATACAGTAACAATGGAATCTGTCATGTACCTTCACATCACAGCTATTTCTTTTCTCCATGACTTCATCTTGATTGGCAGCTTGTAAACAGTCAGCACCATACAATACTAGCATAGTAAGTGGCTCCTTACACTCAGAATAGAGAATCTCGAATGAGGATGCAAGTAGATGCCTTAAAGTGGATGCTCCAACTGGAATCTACAAGATACAGTGCAGTAACGCAACAACATTTCTTCAAAGGTTTCTCCAGAACCCACAACATCTACCAACCAGCAGGGCAAGGACAGCAGGCACACGGGGGCATCACTTCTCAGTTTCCCTCCAATCTTCGGATGTACACACAATCCTGACATGAAAATGTTGCCATTCCATCATCTTTACTGATTGAGAATTCTGCAGCTCCCTCCTTATCATCGCTTTGGGAATACTGTGGTTTTGGAAGGCAGCTCAGGAGCATCTGCTCATGAGCAATTAATGCTGGCCCCGTATCAGTGATGCCCACATTCAATAAATAAATAATATTTTAAAAAGAGGCATTCAGAATGAATCACCTCTCTTGCCACCCACTTTGCCAATAGTGTTTCTAGGGCAACCCAAGCAGCACAATGAAAGCAAGATGCTCTGAGGCAGGAGGAATGAAGTAGTTTAAAATGGGAAATATTTGCAGTGGTGCAGAGAAAAGACTGGGAAGTGGGGCAGATCAGAAATCTCTTTCCGCCAGTCAACCCAGGCATAATGGATTGAATGGACTCATTCTGTGCTGTACAATTTTATGATTTTAACCATTGTGGAAAGTGGATGGCAAAGCACAAAGCCATCTATACAAAGTCTAAGTGCTTCAACAAGCAGCTAGGCTGCCACGTTACTTTCTGATTTATTGTGCAATTCCATTTCTTTGGTTTAATAGCTTTTTTAAAAAATAAATCTGTATGTACTTACAATGTGTTCTGCAAAACCCACAGCAATTGCTATTCGCCTTCCTTGAAGTTATAAGCAGTTTTACGACAAGGTACGAGAGGCAAGCAAAATCAATAAGGCCATACAAAGCAACCAATTCTGTTCAGGCCAGCATTCATTTCCTCAATCTGAATACACCTTTTACTTTCCCTCACCATGATACAGTACATTCCACATGCACCCACAAAAAAACTATTCATTTCCTGAGTTAGATGCTATAACACTTAAAAGACACTTAGAATCGTACATGAACAGGAAAGATTTGGAGAGTTATGGACCAGGAGCAGGCAGGTGGGACTAGTTTAGCTCAAAAATATGTTTGGCACGGGCTGGTTTGACTGAAGAGTCTGTTTCCATGCTGTATGATTCTATGACTCTGTTTCTCAAGCAGTTCTCAGAAATATTATAAAAAGATTGAATCTAAAATGAGAAGAACAAAAGGTACTCATATACTCCTTTTTCCTCTCTCCAAGTTTAATAAGTGACACCCAGAAAAAAAGAGTCACAACTTTGGCTATTTGATCTGAGCTTACAAGCTAAGAGATTCTGGACAGCAGCAGGAAGAGGGGTCAACCTATGTGCAGTTGGATGATGGATGTTAGAACGGAATATAGGAACATGTCATTTGAGAGCAACAGAAAGCCATTCAGCCCTTTAACTCTGCTCCACCATTCAGTGGCTGATCTGCTTGTGGACTCAAGCCCCTCTGTCCCTTTTCCCCAAGCCCTCGTCTCCCACATCTATCAAAAAACCATCTAACTCAACCTAGAATAAAGTCAATGGTACAGCCGCCAATACTTTTTGGGGAAGAGAATTCCACAGACCCATACCCCTCTGATGGAAATCCTCCTCGTCTCCATCATAGAAAGAAGACCTCCTGTTCTTAAATTGTACCCCCTTTTTTGAGATTCCCTCACGAGAGGAAACATTTTCCCTGTACACAATGTATCAAGTCCCCTCAGGATTTTATATATTGCCATAGGATCAATTCTCATTCTTCTAAGTTCCAACTGGTACAGATCCAACCTTTCCTCACAGGAGAACCCTATCTTCCCAGGAACAGGTCACAGAGTGGTGTCACAGAATGGCTGCCAACAAACCACAACCGATGTATGAGGGTGGCATAAGACAGACAGAATTGGCACACCATGACAGCAGGTCTCCTGGCAGGAGCGGCTACAAGCAGCAGCTTAATAAGAAGGTGCACTCACTATCTACTGGCAAGTTTCTGAAAATTTGCTCCGAGTGAGTGAATGAGAGCAGGCTGCACAGTGTGGTGTTTACACCATTTTCCTTTCACTCACTATACAGATCAATCATTGGATATGAACCCTTTGAAGAGCAGGTGTGCATGCTGGAATGGATAGAGATAGAGGAAGCTGATGTGCTGAAAATTTTGTCAAACATTAAGATTGACAAGTCGCCAGGCCAGGACCAGATTTGTCCTCGGCTGCTTTGGGAAGCGAGAAATGCAATTGCTTCGCCACTTGCGAAGATCTTTGCATCCTCGCTCTCCACTGGAGTCGTACCTGAGGACTGGAGAGAGGCAAATGTAATTCCTCTCTTCAAGAAAGGAAATAGGGAAATCCCCGGCAATTATAGACCAGTAAGTCTCACGTCTGTCGTCTGCAAGGTGTTAGAAAGGATTCTGAGGGATAAGATTTATGACCATCTGGAAGAGCATGGCTTGATCAAATACAGTCAACACGGCTTTGTGAGGGGTAGGTCATGCCTTACAAACCTTATCGAGTTTTTTGAGGATGTGACTAGAAAAGTTGATGAGGGTCGAGCTGTGGATGTGGTGTATTTGGATTTCAGTAAGGCATCTGATAAGGTTCCCCATGGTAGGCTCATTCAGAAGGTCAGGAGGAATGGGATACAGGGGAACTTAGCTGCTTGGATACAGAATTGGCTGGCCAACAGAAGACAGCGAGTGGTAGTAGAAGGAAAAGATTCTGCCTGGAAGTCAGTGGTGAGTGGGGTTCCACAGGGCTCTGTCCTTGGGCCTCTACTGTTTGTAATTTTTATTAATGACTTGGATGAGGGGATTGAAGGATGGGTCAGCAAGTTTGCAGACGACACAAAGGTCGGAGGTGTCGTTGACAGTGTAGAGGGCTGTTGTAGGCTGCAGCGGGACATTGACAGGATGCAGAGATGGGCTGAGAGGTGGCAGATGGAGTTCAACCTGGATAAATGCGAGGTGATGCATTTTGGAAGGTCGAATTTGAAAGCTGAGTACAGGATTAACGATAGGATTCTTGGCAGTGTGGAGGAACAGAGGGATCTTGGTGTGCAGATACATAGATCCCTTAAAATGGCCACCCAAGTGGACAGGGTTGTTAAGAAAGCATATGGTGTTTTGGCTTTCATTAACAGGGGGATTGAGTTTAAGAGTCGTGAGATCTTGTTGCAGCTCTATAAAACTTTGGTTAGACCGCACTTGGAATACTGCGTCCAGTTCTGGGCGCCCTATTATAGGAAAGATGTGGATGCTTTGGAGAGGGTTCAGAGGAGGTTTACCAGGATGCTGCCTGGACTGGAGGGCTTATCTTATGAAGAGAGGTTGACTGAGCTCGGTCTCTTTTCATTGGAGAAAAGGAGGAGGAGAGGGGATCTAATTGAGGTATACAAGATAATGAGAGGCATAGATAGAGTTGATAGCCAGAGACTATTTCCCAGGGCAGAAATGGCTAGCACGAGGGGTCATAGTTTTAAGCTGGTTGGTGGAAAGTATAGAGGGGATGTCAGAGGCAGGTTCTTTACGCAGAGAGTTGTGAGAGCATGGAATGCGTTGCCAGCAGCAGTTGTGGAAGCAAGGTCATTGGGGTCATTTAAGAGACTGCTGGACATGAATATGGTCACAGAAATTTGAGGGTGCATACATGAGGATCAATGGTCAGCACAACATTGTGGGCTGAAGGGCCTGTTCTGTGCTGTACTGTTCTATGTTCTATGTTCTATGTTCTATATTAGCTGCAGCTCAGTGGGTTTCACTCCAACCGTTAAGACAGAATGTCATTGTTCAAGTCAGGATCTATAGACCTGAGAAGAAAATCTAGGCTAACATACCCAGTGGTCCATTGTTGGAGGTGCTGACCTTTGGATGATACCATTCGAACCAACACTCTACCCATTGAAATTGTGGCTTCAGGTGTCTAGTTGTTAAATACTCGTATTCCCTCTCAGGTAATGTAATGCCTCTGTTGTCAAGCAGAGTTATCCTGGTGTTTTGGTCAATACTAAGCTCTGAACTGATATTACTGAAGGGGTTTTCTGGTCACTGTGATGTTGCCGTTTGTGAGATCTCACTGTGCACAAATGGACTGCCGTGTTTCCACATTACGACAGTGACTCCAATTCTCAACTATTCTCTTGGCCAGAAGTTGTTTGGGATATCCTAAAGCTGTGAAATGCACAATGTTAAGAAAGAAAGCCTTCTCTTTCTTCCCTTTCATGGCCTCAGGACATTCCAAAGCACTTTACAGCCAATGAAGTATTTTGGCAGTCATCAGTTGGTAATACAGAACTTGAAAAATATACATTTTGTTTATCCTTTTCATCTTGCACTTATTGGGGCAATTTGCAAGAAGTGAAGGGAAAAGCTGTACACAAAGAGAGTGCTGATTCATTTGGAAGTGGAACCACATCAATATTTAGGAACAGGTACAGCAAATGGTTGAAGTAAAGATGAATAAAGCAATTACAGTGGACTCTGAGCTGTTTCCACAGGGAAAACACCAGGACTCACTTCTTATTTACTATAATAGTTGATCCTTTTACATTGTATTTGATGTGAATTGTCCTGTTAAGTGCAAGTTGAAAAACTGGAGCAAAATATGCCTTTTCTCAGCAGTATTCATATTTTGGAAGTGTAGTCACTATTGCAATGTCAGGAAATGCAGCAGTCAATTTAGGCACAGCAAGCTGCTACAGTTAACAAAGCAACAGCGAGAAAAATTCATTCCCTCCACCAGTGATGGGAAGTAGCAGCTGTGCACATCATCTACAAAATCCCCTGCATAAATTCACCAAGGCTCTTTAGAAACCAACACTTTCATAAATACTACCATCTAGAAGGATAAGGGCAGCAAATTTATGGGAATACCACCACCTGCAAGTTGCCCTCCAAGCCATGGTTCAAGAAGGCAGCTCACCAACACCTTGTCAAGGGCAGCTATGAGTGGGCAATAAATACTGGCCAGCCAGCAGCAGCTCCATTCTAAGAATGAATACAAAAAAACCCCAGGTAATTTATTCAGTGCCAGTTCTTCCTTTCTTTAATGACTATTTAAAGTCTCTATTGATGGTATAACTAAAGCAGCACAAGCCCTTGTTTCCAACTGCTGCATCAAACACATAGAGTTCAAAATGTGCAACCAGAATTAATGACTGAACAGGCAGCCAAGTCAATATTGAGGAATAGGTTAAGCAAGTGGTCAAAGTAAGGATGAATAAAGCATTCACTGGAACAGAGTGGGCACATGGGATTAAGACTCATGTCCATGTAGAGGGTAAAATCTTTATACAAAAACGTTGGTTAGAGTGAGTGGCAACTGTTTGCCTTTATTCACGTCTTTAATGGATTCTAAGGCATGTCTCAGAAACTGATACTGCAATAACAAGTAGATAGTAGCAAGGGGAAGAGGTAGGTTTTCATCAGACTGATGCTCTATGTCATTAGCGAAACTTCTGGAAGAGCTTTACATTATACTTCAATATTCAAAGGGGAGACCAAAACCTCTCCAAAGTAACGCCACTGATGATATCAAATGATTATATCAAATATCACAAGGTACACACACACACACACACACACACACACACACACACACACACACACAGTATCCATATTGTAATTTCCACGTCATTTTCATTGTGATTGTGTTGAAGGTCAAAAGGCATGGAATTGTCACAGCAAACCTCAAACTGCTGAAGTCTGGCAGAAATCCAAGAATCATCCCAACTGAAATAAAATGCACCTTTCAATCTGTAAAGACATGTTACAGCACAGGAGTTGACATAGGTGCAGTTGGAATTTTGAGTTTTATCATTAAGAGAATAAAAATGTCTCATCATTTTAATTTGTCATACCAACTTGCAGAGAAATCATGTACTACACATCTGGCACGATAGTAAAATAACAGTGGGACACATAGATGCTCTACAATAGCGATAACAAGGTGTACAGCTGGATGTACACAGCAGGCCAAGCAACATCAGAGGAGCAGGAAGGCTGATGTTTCAAGCCAAAACCCTTCTTCAGAAATCTTTGACATGATTTTGGAGTATCGTGGAAATTTGCAGCAATGGAAGGAGAGCATTTGGCCCAGCGCATCTTTGCCAGCCAAATTAAAACTATCAAGTTGAATCCTGTTTTCCAGCTCTTGGCCCTCTACAGTAATGTTAGTTCAAATACAGATCCAAGTTATTTTTAAACTCTAGCAGCTTTTATGTCTTCAGTTGCAAAACTTTATGGACCCTCTCGACACTCTAAATATTTTGTCTCATCCTCTCCTAAAAACACTGCTTCGTGTTTTTGGCTGCCAACTAAGTGACCACAGTCTCAGCCAAGAAACCAATCAGTCAGTACCTTGTATTATCATGGGAGGTGGAGACAGAACACTGGGCTTAGCCAGGATCTGTACTTCCATTAGCATTGCACACACCACACAGAGTTCCCAATTTAATAAAGAAAAGTTCTAATTATGTGGATTATGCTGGCAAAGTCACCATTTTATTGCCCATTTTTATGAACTATTTGCTATACTACTTCAGAAGGCAAGTAAGGGTCAACTGCCTCAGGGCTGAATGACACAAGACTCTGGGTTCCCCACCTCTTTGACTAAAAGCACAGAGGTGGGGAAGTCTGCCAAGCTCTGCAACCATCTGATGGGTTGATTGCTCTGCTTATACATGAAGATGTCCTGCCTCAGAGAGATTCAGGCCAGTAAGAGATTGGCAGCATTCCAGCACTGTACCAGCAGCACCACCAGAAGACGTGATCATTACTGGTATTGCACTTGGGACTTAGACAATTGTTCCAGATTCAGCTCACCAAGTGAGAAGAATTGGTAGGCCCTAGTGAGGATATGTTGGGGAGTTGGGGTGTTGTCAGAATTTTGAAGACTGGTGATAAGCAAGGCATTACATATGATCCTCTAATGGGAGCATGGGCTAATTTAGAAGAGACAGTCACCATCTGCCACCCCACCCTCAAACCCAGCCCCAACACAGCTACCTGCTGGGTATTTGGCGTTAGGCCTCTCCAGCCATTTAAATCCCAATGATACCGCACCCTCCCACCTTGACTTATTGTCTAATAACAACAGCATGTATGCATCTTGCATTGCTAAAAGTAAAATGTCTCACAATATTTCATAGGAGGAATGATCTAATCAAACGTGACACTAGCGATATCAACACAGGTAACCGCTCTGGTATTTTATAACCAATAATGTAAAGGAGAACATGGTCGGGGGGGGGGGGGGGGGGGGTGGTAAAGGAGTGGTGAGGTTTATGGAAGAAATTCCAGAGCTTAAGGCATTGTCAGCTGAAGGCATGGTCACCAATTATGGAGCACCAATAGACACGAAGACAGACTTTGTGAAGCATGGAGATTTTCATTATCTGTCCCAAGGAATATAGCATCATCATCACAGATATGATCATTATTGGTAAACATTGATACAGTGTTGCATTCAGTCAGTGAACTTAGAGAACCAATAGAGAGAAATCCAACAAATGCACAGGCCACGCATTCAAAATCTAAACTCAACAGGGATCATGAGGTCAAAGGGAGAGTCAACCCACAAAGGTTCTCAACACCAGAGAATAAGCCAGAAAATTACAAATCAAAGTACTGTGTGTGACATGATAAATCAGTAAGAAACTATTTTTAAAAGGGACATGGTGTCTTCTCCTGAAAGACTTCCACTGCATCCAACAATTGGAGTCTTGTAGAACACAACTACAGCAGCTCTTCATAACTGGATAGCAGAGCAGCGCATCTCCAGACTATGACAGAATCTCATCCTGGCAAATAATGCTTTTAGTTTATTCCATCATCCTTAATCACAATATGTTTTACTCATGTAGGAGCAAGTCACATCAAAATAAATTAACATTTTCCCACGATTTACTCGCAGTGTACCCTTCAAATCCCATTATTCTTTTATTTTTAACAAAATATCTGGAGTGAAGCTTTAGGCAAATATAGAACTGAATAAGATTCCCCCTCCCACATTGTGGCGTACATTATCAAGTTTCCAGTTAAGCGATACATAAATGTTTCAGAAATCCTCACTGTGCCTTGTTCGGAAAGGGTTGCCTTTTCCTCCTCCAGGCAGCCAGGATAGCTGGGAGAGACATCACTCCTGCGTCTCAGACAATCTTTCCGAAAATACTGTTATTACTACATCATAGATCAGCCAGCTCGAGGTCTCCCCCGTTTAATCCTGGTTAATTTTAGAATTGAAATCTATCAATTAAAGCGTCTCCCAGCAAAACTGCTTCTAATTACCAGATCTGCAGCATCTATTGCTTTGTCATCAACAGGCACTTGTCAGCCCATCAATCAAGGGGTTAAATTTAAAATAGCCCCGGTTGTTTGGGGCGTGCGAGCCAGTGAGCATCCGGCAGTAAGGGAACAGCGTCAGAGGGCTGCAAGCTAACGGGGTCCGAATCATGTTGCCAAACCACTGCCCGGGTGTGGAGTCACTGCATTTGTCACATCCAAGTCCCCCCTCACGTCTCTAGGCTCTCTTTGCAACACAGCAACAACAACCTGCACAGAGTGGGTCAAACAAGATCTCCAGTTTGCACTTCCTCAGAAGCGAGACTCTGAGCTATTACCTTCTTGACAGCTTTCCACTAGAATTAGCTGTTTAACCATCTTAGTCACTGGCCTGATATTCTCTGGTCGGGCACTTTTTTTGCCGAAACAGAACAGTGCAAACCTCCAGAACCACCTTTCCCCTTATACGAACTGATTCTGTGCGTTGTATCTCAACCGTGGATTCGCTACAAACCATCTGCAATCTCTTGCCCGGTTGATAGGGAATCTAGGATTCCCAGTATTGACCTTATCTATCCTCAACGTCCAATCTGCGCTGTTAGGAGCAGAAAGCGCCGGCTTGTGAAGCTAAGGGATGCAGGAGAGCTGTCTGAGGGAGAGAGAACGCACTATTCAGGCTAATGCTACATTCCCACCGATTGCACTGTATCAAGAGTCACTAACAGCATCGGTCAAGATAGGAGAGCCCATATTGAACAACAGACCAAACTCCCTCCCCTCCTACTCCACAATAACAGGACATTTGCAAAACACACACACACAAAAAAACGCAGGCACATTCACATCAGCCAATGGAACGGTGTGTAAAGGGTACTCACTCGCTTTGCCTTGTTTCGGCCTTTGCAACAGCTTCTGCATTGCAGCTACATCTTCGGTTTTGACAGCTTGCAGTAATTCCTGATCTTTCTCCATGGCTTGTTGATGTGTGTGTGTGTGTGTGTGTGTGTGTGTGTTTATGTGCGTGTTTTTATATCCGATGCATCTTAGGTTTTAGGAGCTGAAGCGAGAGAGAGACACACACACACACACACACAGAGGGAGGAAGACTATGCCTGGCAGAGTGTGTGCACAGAGGCAGGGACAGGAGGAGAGCTACCGATGGGTGAAAGGCATAGACAGCCTCGTCTCTTGTATCACAAACCAAAACAGCTCTCTCTCCTAAAATAATAAAATGTGAGGCTGGATGAGCACAGCAGGCCAAGCAGCATCTCAGGAGCACAAAAGCTGACGTTTCGGGCCTAGACCCTTCATCAGAGAGGGGGACGGGGAGAGGGAACTGGAATAAATAGGGAGAGAGGGGGAGGCGGACCGAAGGTGGAGAGGAGAGAAAAGGTCAGTCCAGGGAAGACGGACAGGTCAAGGAGGTGGGATGAGGTTAGTAGGTAGCTGGGGGTGCGGCTTGGGGTGGGAGGAAGGGATGGCTGAGAGGAAGAACAGGTTAGGGAGGCAGAGACAGGTTGGACTGGTTTTGGGATGCAGTGGGTGGAGGGGAAGAGCTGGGCTGGTTGTGTGGTGCAGTGGGGGGAGGGGACGAACTGGGCTGGTTGAGGGATGCGGTGGGGGAAGGGGAGATTTAGCATCCCGAAACCAGCCCAGTTCGTCCCCTCCCCCCACTGCACCTCACAACCAGCCCAGCTCTTCCCCCCCACCCACTGCATCCCAAAACCAGTCCAACCTGTCTCTGCCTCCCTAACCGGTTCTTCCTCTCACCCATCCCTTCCTCCCCCCGACAAGCCGCACCTCCATCGACCTACTAACCTCATCCCACCTCCTTGACCTGTCCGTCTTCCCTGGACTGACCTATCCCCTCCCTAACTCCCCACCTATCTTCTTTACTCTCCATCTTCGGTCCGCCTCCCCCTCTCTCCCTGTTTATTCCAGTTCCCTCTCCCCATCCCCCTCTCTGATGAAGGGTCTAGGCCCGAAACGTCAGCTTTTGTGCTCCTGAGATGCTGCTTGGCCTGCTGTGTTCATCCAGCCTCACATTTTATTATCTTGGAATTCTCCAGCATCTGCAGTTCCCATTATCTCAGCTCTCTCTCCCCTTCCCCACCCCGGATTATTGCAAATAAAAAGGACAACACAAAATTCTCCTTGCTGTCCTCCCCCGAGAGCCTGGTGGCTGCACTAAGTACACAGCGGCGATGCCATGGTTCTTCAGTCCGTCCTCACCCCCATCGCGTTTCGCAGCCGCTGCCTCACGCTCTCTCTCTCTCTCTCTCTCTCCACAAGAGCTGAGATCTGCTTTCAATGCTCCTACCCTGCCGCATGGCGGAGGAAGATTGTACAGGAGCCAAATCATCACATCCCTCTCATACCAAATAGGACAGATCCTGGGCCAAGGCAGGTTTATTTCTGGAAGCGCTCTTAAAGGAAACCCCTACCAAAGAGTGCGTGTTGGGGGTGGGGTGGGGTGGGAAAGGGGTGGAACTAATCCTTTTAAAATCTCTGGTTTGTAACCATTTTCTGAAAATAACACCGCTTTGCTTTCTAACATCCCGCTCATCCTTCCCACCATTGCAATATCTGTATTTATTGGTCGATAGACAAGAATTGAACAGGTGAAACTGCACATTTAAACATTATGCTCGTCACAATATTAACTGATGGAAATGGATGCTGTAACTTCAACTTGGCCGGGACTGTTCCAAACTCTCTATCATCCTGGATTAAGAACTGCAAGGTGATGCAGCGTTGGTACCTGGTCCCTTTTCACTGGGGGTTGCCAACCTGCTGTCTCAGGAGTCAGCATAACATTTGGCGGTTGCAATTTTACGCTGCAAATAGCGCCAATTTGAAAATAATACCGGCGTCTCCGGAAGTGAATTAAACTTGGACAAGAAGCAAATGCGGCTTCCATCAATCATTCCACCCGCCACCACAGCCCTCTCCCACTTCTTACGCCCCTTCAATTATACTTAACACACAAATACAGCTCAATTCCGATTAGCACGTCTCGTTATTTTTCCACTCCCTTCCCCGCCATGTTAACCAGTTATCATTGAGCACCCTGGCTGGTTCCTTATCTGGTCAATCCATAATTGTACATCCCATCTATGGTCTGGGATCAAGCTAGTTATTTGGGAATTATCTCCACACCTGTCTGAAAGGCAGTGTCTTGTTCTCCCTGGGTTATTTTTAATCTGGAAGCAATGCTAATGATGCTGTCTGACTTGGGGTCATGCTTGTCATCCAGATTTGTATGTGCACTCTGCGCAGGGTGGCAATTAACTCGGAAATGTTTCCACCTAGCGGCTGAATGGCTCTAAGTGTCTGCACCCCTCTCATGTGTGTAAATTATCACCGACATGTAAATCTCTGATGGTTCTAATTTGGGATACCACATTATCAATGAGTTATTTTCCGTGTCTTAAGATCCAATAACGTCAGTATCCACTTGCCCACATCATTTGGATGCTTGAGATAGTCGCAGGTAACAGAGAAGGTTGAAAAGGACAAAGATGCTGTTGTGCTGTGCATGGGCTATCCAAAAGCATTTTGTACAATTTTTGAAGAAAATCTCAGAATGAAAGGGATCCAAAATTGTCTGAGGGATAAGAAAGAGAGTGTAATATAACAAAGTGTGTAGCTGGATGAACACAGCAGGCCAAGCAGCATCTCAGGAGCACCAAAGCTGACGTCAGCTGCTGTGCTCCTGAGATGCTGCTCAGCCTGCTGTGTTCATCCAGCTACACACTTTGTTATCCTGGATTCTCCAGCATCTGCAGTTCCCATTATCTCTGATCACAAGAAAGAGAGTGTGATGGGTGTTTTTCTGATTGAGAGGATGTTTGTTGTGGAGTTCCCCTGAGGCTGGTATTGAGACCCTTGCTTTCCTGATACGGACATAAATGATCTAGGCTTAGGTGTGCAGGGGACAACATTGTACTGTGCAGATGACACAAAACTCCAATGTACTGCGACCTGTTATGAGACATAGAGTCATAGAAATGTACAGCACAGTCGTTGGTCCATTTCATGGGCGCCATTAGACTTTCATTCCTGGGTGTTGTTTTTAAATTGAAATTGGATTCAAACATGCGTCATGGTGAAAGTTGATTCTGATTACCTGAATCTCCGGATTACTAGTCCAGTGATGTTGTCACAACGCCTCCATTTATGAGAATGATTCTCAGGGATGAGAAACTCAGTTATGAGGATTTTTTCAAGGTACTGGGACTGCTTTCCTTGGAAACTTGATAGAAACTTTCCAAAACCATGAGTGCTCAGGAGAAAGCAGATAGGAATAAAATGCTTCAGAGATAGTAGGAACTGCAGATGCTGGGGAATCTGAGATAACAAGGTGCTGAGCTGGATGAACGCAGCAGGCCCAGCTGCATCAGAGGAGCAGGAAGGCTGACATTTCAGGCCTAGACCCTTCTTCATTTTTCTGAAGAAAGTTCAGAAAGCTCTTCATCCAGTTCTACACCTTGTTATCTAGGAATAAAATGTTCCCACTCCTAAAATGAATCTAGAACCAGAGGGCACAGTTTCAAAGATGCTAACAAAAGAAGCAAATGGGCAGTGAGAAAAAATACTTTATTCAGCCAGTGAGTGATCTGGGCCTGGAATCCACTGCCCGGAAATGTGGTGGTGGCAGATTCAGCGAAGGCACGCAAGAGGGATGGTTACTTAAACAGAAAAAAAAAATACGTGCAGGGTTTTTGGAAAAAGGTAGAAGATTGGCCTTAAATTAGAGTGCTCAGAGAGCTTGGCAAGTATGATGGGCTGAATGTCTTCCTTCTGCGTTGTAGCAATTCTGCGTTTCTGCCAGGTTCACTCTTCTGTTGTGGGCAGTGATGGATGGCATTTTTGCAGGCAATCACGTAGGTGCTGGATTTTGTACATGACGGGTAGAATTTAACACCCCTCTCTTTATGCGGGGTTTGAGCTGGAGAGTGTAAGTACGGACCTGACTGTCTTTCAAGTTTTACCCTGATGCAGTCTCGATTGGGAAGGCTGGTAAATGGTCTTTACTCCCCTGAGTGGGCAATTAATAACTTAGGCTGAACAAATATCACACAGAAAGTTTGAGAAGTAAAACTCTTAATTATAGAATCCCTACAGTGTACAATCAGACCCTTTGACCCAACATTGACCTTTGCAGCATTCCACCCACACCCATTCCACTATAACCCACCTAACCCACACATACCTGGACACTCTTAGCAACTTAGCATGGCCAAGCCATCTAACCTGCACATCTTTGGACTGTGGGAGGAAACTGGAGCACCCAGAGGAAACCCATGCAGACATATACAGAATGTGCAAACTCCACACAGACAGTCACCTGAGGTTGGAATTGAACCTGGGTCCCTGGAGCTGTGAGGCAGCAGTGCTGACCATTGATCCGCCATGCCATATTAGTAGCGATGGCAAACAGATAGCACCTGACTACCTTTTCTTACAACCTCCTGATTCCCTGGCCAGAAAACCTCTCCCACGACCCCAATTTGTTCATGACTCACTAATAGCATTGGATTAATTGCAGTACCAGCATCAGCCACCCTTCCTGGTGGCACCACCTGCAATGGCGAGGCACTAGTCTCTGTTTGGCCAGCATCTCTCAGTGAGTGGGGTTTTAGCCACAGACTGCCCCCGAATGGTAAGTGCTCCGTTGGCACTTCATTCACTGGAACTTTCCTGACAAGGTAACCTGGGGTTTCTGTCAGTTCTCCAAGTGCTAGGTATAATCCCTGTCATCTGATTCACATTCTGATGGAAGTATGCGTAATGCTGCTTGGATGCTAATGGTATATGTTTTGATCTCAGTATTCCAGTTACAATCCTCTCTTAATCCAGTGCAGTGAGGATAGAGATATCACCAACCACTTACAGGTTAGATGCAAGTGGATTTCCGCTGACTCTTGTAAAAGTGTTTCGTGGTTTTCAGAGCTGTTTAAGCCAGCTGAAATCTCTCAGGAATGGGGAAGCATTCCCTGACTGTGAGGATACTGCACAAGTCAACAACAGGGCTACAGTAGTGGCTATCCCCTCAGACAAGCATGACTGAGAGAATGGACAGAAATCACACAGAGCAGGACAGGTGACTGGAATAAGGTGAATGATGAAGGAGACAACGATTCTCAGTGGGATACCTGAATCTCCAGAGTCTGAATGGAGCCATTTTTCCCGTCGTGAAGAACTGTGCGTGAGCTTTCACCTTAGTACAGACATCCTCACTGGAATTGATCACTTCTGAAACTGTAACTACAACCTCCAAGCAGGGTCACAAGGTCATGGCCAGAGGATGGGAAGATTCCAGGCTGGCCCAAAGATTACTTGCAAAATTTTCCAGCTTGTCATTTTTCCTGTTCCCATAAGGACCTGTAATGGGAATCAAAATTACATGAAAATCAAGTACATTTCAGTTTTCCTTGTCAGAGAGCAGCAGGATACTGAACAGAAGACTTTGTAATAATTCTTCAATATTCTGCCCTGCCATCCTCATTTGAACAACTTGAAGTAATGAGGAGGTGACAAGAGCCTTAGTTTGAAGACGTGGTCCATATGGGAGTGTGTATTACACACTCAGAGGGGCTGCATAAAGTACCACAGGAAATGTCATGGTGCAGACCACTGGAGTAGTTCAATGTTGTTTCTGCTGCCTGGAGCACTCTGGGGCAGTCCTGCAGTACAGAGAAGGGCCGGTGTCGTCATGATTCTTGATAGTCTCCAACCTTGGCATCATGAGGGTACGCTGTCGCTGCCAGTGATCGGGCACCAGCTGAGAAAGAGGAGGAGTTGGAAGCAGTGAGGAGGTAACCATTGCAGCTTTTTTGTTGCCAGACTTTCTGTGATCCACTCGACCAACTGTAATACAGGTAAATGTAAGCTCAAATTCCACTAACAAGGCTGAACCTTCCCTCTCCTTGGCTGTTGACTACCACTGCACCACTTGTCGACAAACAACAGTAAATGCCATCACAATATCGATATTTCAAAACAATAATGTTGAACAATCTATGCCATAATGCATGCAAATATCAACTGCCCTCATTTATTTCCTTCATACCAGTATTATAGGTGCCTTTTTCTTGCTTAATGCTCCCACAGAGTGCGATCCCTGTGACTGTGGCACTGCAGGTGAAAGCTGATGATTTTTATTGTGTTTATCCTGAGTAACTCGAGCTCCAGAAGGGCCCACCCACGACTGTACCACAACAGCTTCTGCTTTTTCTGGAGCAGAGATGCCAATCATGACTCAATCTGTAACTGTTCCCATCAGGTTGGCCACAACTCAGTGCTGGAGTGGATGGGTTCCAAACACTGCGCCAGATTGAAGCCAGAGTCTTTCATGCTCCGTGACATTAATGGCAGGCTTTCTAACCTGCCAATGCACCAATCCTTCTTCTGTCGGCCACCCCATCCCCATTGCAGTTCTCATCTGAATCCCCTGTAGCTGAAATGGAGTGTGACTTTATCCTCTGGTGAACTGGCACCAATTCCTTGAGACCTCACTGCAGGTCACTCATGCTCAGTGTACGAAATGAGGAATAACTGGTTGAGGGACAGAGTGGTTGAGGAAAGAAATTCCAGTGTTAGTACCTTGGCAGCTCACAGCAATGCCACCTGTGAGCTAACTACAACTGGAAATGTTCAGGAATGAGTTAGTGTAAGACTGTAGATAGCTCTGAAAACTAGGAGACTGGAGGGGATTACAGAGATTAGGGGAGGGATTCAAGACCGTGGAGGGATTTGAAACCGAAACTAGAGTTTATTAATTAATATTAAAATTGAGGATTTGCTGAACTTGGAATTGATGCAGGTCAAGGGGCACAGGATGTGCTATGAACGGTTAACATAAACAGCAGAAGACCCTGATTTTATCGAGAATAGAAAGCGGGAGGTGCGCAGGGTGCATTGGAATAATTAAGTGCAAAGGGACCAATAGCAAGAAAGTCTGTTTCAGCAACAAATAAACTGGGATTGGAACAAAGTAAGATGTTACAACAGCATTCGTTTGATCGTTCTTTGTGAAAGGGGTGGGGAGCGGTTGTGAGGTAAGAAGGGGTGAGGGCAGGACATTTCCATAATTCTTCTTTCTTTCAATTAGAGTTTCTTTATTTAGTTTTACTGTCTTCTGTCCCTGTAGAGTGCACTGGGTTAATGGCAGGAAATGTACAAGGAGAAGTCCCCTCAGTGACAGCCAACTGTGTGAGAGCTATTAAAAGAGGAATTACTAAATAATGGTTACTAAATCTGGAGAACTATGATTTTGTTTACTAATGAGATTTATCAGCTCTGGTTTCTTTCAGTTGACAGCAAGAGGTTTGTTGATGAATCTCTAACATTCACAGCTTTGACTTTCAACCAACTTTCCACAAGGGGTCGGGGGGGTGGGGTTCGTGAATGGAAGGAGCTGCCAACAGATGTGGTCGAGGAAGATAAAATTGCTGTATTTAAAAGACATTTGGACAGGTACACAATTAGGAAAGGTTTAGACGGATACCAAACACAGGCAAATGGGACCGGTTAAGTTTGGGACACCTGATCAGTACAGATGATTGGGACTGAAGGTCCTCATTCTGTGCTGTATGACTCTATGAATCTATGATTGAAGAGCTAACTAGGTGTGTGCATGAGGGCAATGCATTTGATACAGTCTACTTGGGCATCAGCAAAGCTTTTGACAAGATGCCCCATTTGAAGACTGTTAGAACAGGAAACAGTCCATGGGATCCGAGGACACATGTGCACAGGAAATCATAACTCATGTAATTTGATTGAGTTTTTTAAAGTAGTAATCAAGAGCATTGACGAAGGCAGAAAGATGGACGCATACGGGCTTCAGTAAGGCGTTCAAGGTGGTTCCTCACGGTACTCCAAGAGGGAAGTTAAATCACACGGAGCACAGGGAGAGCTAGCCATAGAACATAGAACATTACAGCACAGTACAGGCCCTTCGGCCCTCGATCTTGTGCCGACCTGTCATGCCGATCTCAAGCCCATCTAACCTGCACGATTCCATGTACGCCCATATGCTTATCCAATGGCGACTTAAATATACCTAAAGTTGGCAAATCTACGACCGTTGCAGGCAAAGCGTTCCATTCCCTTACTACTCTCTGAGTAAACAAACTACCTCTGACATCTGTCCTATATCTTTCACCCCTCAATTTAAAGCTATGCCCCCTCGTGTTCGCCGTCACCATCCAAGGAAAAAGGCTCTCCCTATCCACCCTATCTAACCCTCTGATTATTTTATATGTCTCAATTAAGTCACCTCTCAACCTTCTTCTCTCGAATGAAAACAGCCTCAAGTCCCTCAGCCATTCATTCTAAGACCTTCCCTCTATACCAGGCAACATCCTAGTAAATCTCCTCTGCACCCTTTTCAAAGCTTCCACATCCTTCTTATAATGCGGTGACCAGAACTGTACGCAATACTCCAAGTGCGGCCGCACCAGAGTTTTGTACAGCTTCACCATAACCTCTTGGTTCCGGAACTCGATCCCTCTATTAATCAAAGCTAAAACACTGTATGCCTTCTTAACAGCCCTGTCACCCTGGGTGGCAACTTTCAAGGATCTGTGTTCATGGACACCAAGATCTCTCTGCTCATCTATACTACTAAGCATCTTACCATTAGCCCTGTACTTTGCCTTCTGGTTACTCCTACCGAAGTGCATCGCCTCACACTTGTCTGCATTAAACTCCATTTGTCACCTCTCAGACCAGCTCTGCAGCTTATCTATGTCCCTCTGCAACCAATCCTTTGTCACTATCCACAACTCCACCGATCTTAGTGTCGTCTGCAAATTTACTAACCCATCCTTCTACGCCCTCATCCAGGTCATTTATAAAAATGACAAACAGCAGTGGACCCAACACCCACCCTTGCGGTACACCACCAGTAACTGGTCTCCAGGATGAACGTTTCCCATCAACTACCACGCTCTGTCTTCTTTCAGCAAGCTAATTTCCGATCCAAACTGCTATATCTCCCACAATTCCATTCCTCTGCATTTTGTACAATAGTCTGTTATGGGGAACCCTATCGAACGCCTTGCTGAAATCCATATACTCCACATCAACCGGTTTACTCTCATCCACCTGTTTGGTCACCTTCTCAAAGAACTCAATAAGGTTTGTGAAGCACGACCTTCCCTTCACAAAACCATGCTGACTATCCCGAATCAATTTATTCTTTTCTAGATGATTGTAAATCCTATCCCTCAGAACCTTTTTCAACACTTTACCGACAACTGAGGTAAGGCTCACTGGCCGATAATTACCAGGGTTGTCTCTACTCCCCTTCTTGAACAGGGGAACCACAATTGCTATCCTCCAGTCATCTGGCACTATTCCTGTAGACAATGATGAGTTAAAGATCAATGCCAAAGGCTCGGCAATCTCCTCCCTGGATTCTCAGAGGATCCGAGGATAAATCCCATCCGGCCCAGGGGACATAGCTATCTTCACCCTCTGTAGGATTTCAAAAACCTCTTCCTTGTGAACCTCAATCCCACTTAGTCCAGTAGCCTGTATGTCTGTATTCTCCTCGACAACATTGTGGTTTTCTAGAGTGAATACTGTTGAAAAATATTCATTTAGCGCTTCCCCTATCTCATCTGACTCCACACACAACTTACCACTACTATCCTTGATTGGGCCTCATCTTACTTTTGTCATTCTTTAATTCCTTAAATACCGAGAGAAAGCCTGAGGGTTTACCCTGATCCTATCCGCCAACAACTTCTCATGTCTCCTCCTGGATCTTCTGAGCTCTCTCTTTCGGTCTTTCCTGGCTACCTTGTAACCCTCAATCACCCTAACTGAGCCTTCACATCTGAAAGTAACAGAAGCATTCTTCTTCCTCTTGACCAGAGATTCCACTTCCTTCGTAAACCACGGCTCCCGCACCCTACAGCTTACTCCCTGCCTGACAGGTACATACTTACCTAGGACACACAGGAGCTTTCCCCTGAATAAGCTCCACATTGCTATTGTGCCCATCCACTGCAGTTTCCTTCCCCATCCTATGCTCCCTAAATCTTGCATAATCTCTTCGTAATTGCCTTTCCGCCAGCTATAACTCTTGCACAGTGGTGTACACCTATCCCTTTCCATCACTGAAGTAAACATAACAGAATTGTGATCGCTATCACCAAGGTGATCAACGACTTTGAAATCTAACACCTGGCCAGGATCATCACCCAGTACTGATGTGGTCACTGCACCCCAATTCCATCAGTCACTGCATCCCATTTCACTCAGTCACTGTATCCCGTTTCTCACTGAGGCTGCATTCAATTTCCGTCAATCACTGCATCCCATTTCCGTCAGTCAAGGCATCCCATTTCCCATAGTCACTGCATCCCATTTCACTCAGTCACTGCATCTCCTTCACCATAGTCACTGCATTCCATTTCCATCAGTCACTGTTTCCCGTATCTCACAGGCGCTGCATTCAATTTCCCACACTCACTGCATCCCATTTCCCATAGTCACAGCATCTCCTTTCCCTCAGTCTCTGCATCGCATTTCACTCAGTCAATGCTTCCCATGTCCCACAGTCACTGCATCCCATTTCTCTCTGTCACTGCATCTCATTTCACTCAGTCACTGCATCCCATTTCCCTCAGTCACTGCATCTCATTTCACTCAGTCACTGCATCTCATTTCACTCAGTCACTGCATCTCATTTCACTCAGGCACTGTATCCCATTTCCCTCACTCACTGGACCCCAAGTCCGCTTGGGCACTGCATCCCCATGAACTCAGTCACTCCTTCCCAGTACCTCAGTCACTGCATCCCATTTCCATCAGGTACTGCATCACATTTCCATCAGACACTACAGCTCATGTCACTCTGTCACTGCATCCCATTTCCCTCAGTCACTGCATCTCCTTCACCACAGTCACTGCATCCCATTTCACGCAGTCACTGCATCACATTTCACTCAGTCACTGCATCGTATTTTACTCAGTCACTGCATCCCATTTCACTCAATCACTGCGTCTCCTTCACCACAGTCACTGCGTCCAATTTCCATCAGTCACTGTTTCCCGTATCTCACAGACGCTGCATTCAATTTCACACCCTCACTGCATCCCATTTCCCATCGTCACAGCATCACCTTTCCCTCAGTCTTTGCATTGCAATTCACTCAGTGATTGCATCCCATTTCCCTCAGTCACTGCATCCCATTTCCGTCAGTCACTGCATTCCATTTCACTCAGCCACTGCATCCCATTTCACTCGGTGACTGCATCACAGTTTTCTCAGTGACTGAATCACAGTACACTCAGTGAGTGCATCATATTTCACTCAGTGATGGAATCACATTTCACTGAGTCACTGCGTCCCATTTCACGCAGTCACTGCATCCCATTTCACGCAGTCACTGCATCGCATTTCATGCAGTCACTGCATCGCAATTCACGCAGTCACTGCATCGCAATTCACGCAGTCACTGCATCGCATTTCACGCAGTCACTGCATCCCAATTCACTCCATCACTGCATCTCCTTCACCACAGTCACAGCATCCCATTTCCATTAGTCACTGGTTCCCGTATCTCACAGACGCTGCATTCAATTTCCGACACTCAATGTATCCCATTTCCCATAGACACAGCATCTCCTTTCCCACAGTCTCTGCCTCTCATTTCAATCAGTGATTGCATCCTACTTCCTAAAAATAGTGCATCCCATTTTGCTCAGTCACTGCATCTCATTTCACTCGGTCACTGCATCCCATTTCCCTCAGTCACTGCATCCAATTTCCCTCAGTCACTGCATCTCATTTCCGTCAGTTACTGCAGACCATTTCCATCAAACAATGCATCTCATTTCACTCAGTGACTGCAGCTCATGTCACTCTGTCACTGCATCCAATTTCCATCAGTCAGTTCATCTCATTTCACTCATTCACTGCATCGCATTTCACTCAGTCACTGCATCCCATTTCACTCAGTCACTGCATCCCATTTCACTCAGTCACTGCATCCCATTTCACTCAGTCACTGCATCCCATTTCACTCAGTCACTGCATCCCATTTCACTCAGTCGCTGCATCCCCTTCACCACAGTCACTGCATCCCATTTCCATCAGTCACTGTTTCCCGTATCTCACAGACAGTGCAATCAATGCTTCTCATTTCACTCAGTGACTGCAGCTCATGTCACTCTGTCACTGCATCCAATTTCCATCAGTCAGTGCAACTCATTTCACTCATTCACTGCATCCCATTTCACTCAGTCACTGCATCACATTTCAGTCAGTCACAGCATCCCATTTCACTCAGTCACTGCATCCCATTCCACTCAGTCACTGCATCCCATTTCACTCAGTCACTGCATCCCATTCCACTCAGTCACTGCATCCGATTTCACTCAGTCAGCGCGTCACATTTCACTCAGGCACTGTATCCCATTTCCCTCACTCACTGCACCCCAAGTCCGCTTGGGCACTGCATCCCCATGAACTCAGTCACTCCTTCCCTGTACCTCAGTCACCGCATCCCATTTCCCTCTGGTACTGCATCACATTTCCATCAGACACTGCAGCTCATGTCACTCTGTCACTGCATCCAATTTCCCTAAGTCACTGCATTTCATTTAACTCATTCACTGCATCAAATTTCCCTCAATCACTGCATCCCATTTCACTCAGTCACTTCATCCCATGTCCCTCAGTCACTGCAGCCCATGTCCCTCAGTCACTGCATCCCATGTCCCTCAGTCACTGCATCCCATGTCCCTCAGTCACTGCCTCCCATTTCACTCAGTCACTGCATCCCATTTGAAGCAGTCACTGCATCCCATTTCATTCAATCACTGCATCTCCTTCACCACAGTCACTGCATCCCATTCCCCACAGACACGGCATCCCATTCACTTGAGTCTCAGAATCCCAGTTCACACAGCCACTGCATCCCATTTCACACAGTGACTGCATCCCATTTCACACAGCCAGTGCATCTCATTTCACACAGCCACTGCATCCCATTTCACACAGCCACTGCATCCCATTTCACACAGCCACTGCATCCCATTTCACTCAATGCTTCACTTTACACACAGTCAAGGCATCCCTTTCCATCAGTCACTGCGTCCCATTTCCTCAGTCACTGCATCTCCTTTCCACAGTCACGGCAATCCCATTTCACTCAGTCACTGCATCCCATTTCACAGAGTCACTGCATCTCCTTTCCATCAGTCACTGCGTCCCATTTCACTCAGTCACTGCGTCCCATTTCCATCAGTCACTGCATCCCATTGCCCTCAGTCACTGCATCCTATTTCACTCAGTAACTGCATCCCATTACCCTCAGTCACTGCATCCCATTTCACTCAGTCACTGCATCCCCTTCACCACAGTCACTGCATCCCATTTCCATCAGTCACTGTTTCCCGTATCTCACAGACAGTGCAATCAATGCTTCTCATTTCACTCAGTGACTGCAGCTCATGTCACTTGTCACTGCATCCAATTTCCATCAGTCACTGCATCACATTTCACTCAGTCACTGCATCCCATTCCACTCAGTCACTGCATCCCATTCCACTCAGTCACTGCATCCCATTCCACTCAGTCACTGCATCCGATTTCACTCAGTCAGCGCGTCACATTTCACTTAGGCACTGTATCCCATTTCCCTCACTCACTGCACCCCAAGTCCGCTTGGGCACTGCATCCCCATGAACTCAGTCACTCCTTCCCTGTACCTCAGTCACCGCATCCCATTTCCCTCTGGTACTGCATCACATTTCCATCAGACACTGCAGCTCATGTCACTCTGTCACTGCATCAAATTTCCCTCAATCACTGCATCCCATTTCACTCAGTCACTTCATCCCATGTCCCTCAGTCACTTCATCCCATGTCCCTCAGTCACTGCATCCCATTTCACTCAGTCACTGCATCCCATTTCACTCAGTCACTGCATCCCATTTCACTCAATCACTGCATCTCCTTCACCACAGTCACTGCATCCCATTCCCCACAGACACGGCATCCCATTCACTTGAGTCTCAGAATCCCAGTTCACACAGTGACTGCATCCCATTTCACACAGCCAGTGCATCCCATTTCACACAGCCACTGCATCCCATTTCACACAGCCACTGCATCCCATTTCACACAGCCACTGCATCCCATTTCACACAGCCACTGCATCCCATTTCACACTGCCACTGCATCCCATTTCACACAGCCACTGCATCCCATTTCACTCAATGCTTCACTTTACACACAGTCAAGGCATCCCTTTCCATCAGTCACTGCGTCCCATTTCCTCAGTCACTGCATCTCCTTTCCACAGTCACGGCAATCCCATTTCACTCAGTCACTGCATCCCATTTCACAGAGTCACTGCATCTCCTTTCCATCAGTCACTGCGTCCCATTTCACTCAGTCACTGCGTCCCATTTCCATCAGTCACTGCATCCCATTACCCTCAGTCACTGCATCCTATTTCACTCAGTAACTGCATCCCATTACCCTCAGTCACTGCATCCCATTTCACTCAGTCACTGCATTCCATTTCCATCAGTCACTGCATCCCAGTTCACTCAGTCTCGGCATCTCATTTCCCTCAGTCACTGCATCCCCTTTCCACAGTCACGGCAATCCCATTTCACTCAGTCACTGCATCCCATTTCACAGAGTCACTGCATCTCCTTTCCATCAGTCACTGCATCCCATTTCACTCAGTCACTGCGTCCCATTTCCATCAGTCACTGCATCCCATTTCCCACTGTCACTGCATCCCATTTCCCAGTCACTGCATCCGATTTCCCTCAGTCACTGCATACCATTGCCCTCAGTCACTGCATCCCATTACCCTCAGTCACTGCATCCCATTAACTTCAGTCGCAGGATCCAATTTCAAACAGACACTGCATCACATTTCCGTCAGTCACTGCATCCCATTTCCCTCATTCACTGCATGCCATTTACATCAGTCACTGCATCTCATTTCACTCAGACACTGCATCCCATTTCCCTCAGTCACTACATCCCATTTCACTCAGTCACTGCATCCCATTACCCTCAGTCACTGCATCCCATTAACTTCAGTCGCAGGATCCAATTTCAAACAGACACTGCATCTCATTTCACTCAGTCACTGCATCCCATTTCCCTCAGTCACTGCATCCCATTTCTCTCAGGCACTGCAACCCATTTCCATCAGTCACTGCATCACATTTCCGTCAATCACTGCATCCCATTCCCGTCAGTCAAGGCATCCCATTTCCGTGTGTCACTGCATTCCAATTCACTCAGTCACTGCATCGCATTTCCCACAGTCACTGTATCCCATTTCCATCAGTCACTATATCCCATTTCCATCAGTCATTGCAACGCATTTTCCCTCAGTCACTGCATCCCATTTCACACAATCAGTGCATCCCATTTCATTCAGTGACTGCTTCACATTTCACTCAGTCACTGCATCCCATTTCCCTAGGTCAGTGAATCTCATTTCCCTCAGTCACTGCATCTCATTTCCCTCAGTCACTGCATCCCATTTCCCTCAGTCACTGCATCCCATTTCCCTCAGTCACTGCATCACATTTCCGTCAGTCACTGCATCCCATTTCACTCAGTCACTGCATCCCATTTGCATCCGTCACTGCATCCCATTTCACTCAGTCACTGCATCCCCTTTCACGCAGTCACTGCATCCCATTTCACTCAGTCGCTGCATCCCCTTCACCATAGTCACTGCATCCCATTTCCATCAGTCACTGTTTCCCGTATCTCACAGACAGTGCATTCAATGCTTCTCATTTTACTCAGTCTCTGCACCTCATGTCGCTCTGTCACTGCATCCAATTTCCATCAGTCAGTGCATCTCATTTCACTCAGTCAGTGCATCGCATTTCACTCAGTCACTACTTCCCAGTACCTCAGTCACTGCATCCCATTTCCCTCAGTCACTGCATCACATTTCAATCAGACACTGCATCTCATTTCACTCAGTGATGCATCACATTTCACTCAGTGACTGCATCCCAATTCACTCAGTGACTGAATCACATTTCACTCAGTCACTGCATCGCATTTCACTCAGTCACTGCATCGCATTTCACGCAGTCACTGCATCCAATTTCACTCAGTCACTGCATCTCCTTCAACACAGTTACTGCATCCCATTTCCATCAGTCACTGTTTCCCGTATCTCACAGACGCTGCATTCAATTTCCCACACTCAGTGCATCCCATTTCCCATAGTCACAGCATCTCCTTGCCCTCAGTCTCATCATCTCATTTCAGTCAGTGATTGCATCCTTCTTCCCACAAATAATGCACCCCATTTCCCTCAGTCACTGCATCACATTTCCGTCAGTCACTGCATCTCATTTCACTCGGTCAGTGCATCCCATTTCCCTCAGTCACTGCATCCGATTTCACTCAGTCACTGCATCCCATTTCACCCAGTCACTGCATCCCATTGTACTCAGACACTGCATCCCATTTCACTCAGTGATGCATCCCGTTTCACTGAGCGACTGCATCCAATTTCAATCAGTCACTGCATCACATTTCCCTCAGTCACTGCATCACATTTCCCTCAGTCACTGCATCCCATTTCAAGCAGTCACTGCATCACATTTCACTCAGTCACTGCATCCCATTTCACTCAATCACTGCATCTCCTTCACCAGTCACTGCATCACATTCCCATCAGTCACTGTTTCCCGTATCTCACAGACGATGCATTCCATTTCCCACACTCACTGCATCCCTTTTCCCATAGTCAGAGCATCTCCTTTCCCTCAGTCTCTGCATCGCATTTCACTCAGTGATTGCATCCTCCTTCCTACAAATACTGCATCGCATTTCACTCAGTCACTGCATCGCATTTCACTCAGTCACTGCATCGCATTTCACTCAGTCACTGCATCGCATTTCACTCAGTCACTGCATCCCATTTCACTCAGTCAGTGCATCCCATTTCCCTCAGTCACTGCATCCCAATTCCCTAAGTCACTGCATCCCACGTCTGTGTGTCACTGCATCCCATGTCCGTGTGTCACTGCATCCCATGTATCTCAGTCACTGCATCTCATGTCCCTCAGTCACTGCATCCCATGTCCCTCAGTCACTGCATCCCATTTCATTCAGTCAGTGCGTCCCTTTTCGGTCAGGCACTGTATCCCATTTCCCTCAGTCACTGTGCCCCAAGCCCGCTCGGGCACTGATTCCCTATTAACTCAGTCACTCCTTCCCAGTACCTCTGTCACTGCAGCTCATGTCACTCTGTCACTGCATCACATTTCCATCATAAAGTGCATCTCATTTCACTCAGTCACTGCATCCCATTTCACTCAATCACTGCATCCCATTTCACTCAGGCACTGCATCCCATTTCACGCAGTCACTGCCTCCCATTTCACTCAGTCACTGCATCCCATTTCACTCAATCACTGCATCCCATTTCACTCAATCACTGCATCCCATTTCACTCAGGCACTGCATCCCATTTCCCTCAGTCACTGCATCCCATTTCACACAATCAGTGCATCCCATTTCATTCAGTGACTGCATCACATTTCACTCAGTCACTGCATCCCATTTCACTCAGTCAGTGCATCCCATTTCCCTCTGGTACTGCATCTCATTTCCCTCAGTCACTGCATCCCATTTCCCTCAGTCACTGCATCACATTTCCGTCAGTCACCGCATCCCATTTCACTCAGTCACTGCATCCCATTTGCATCCGTCACTGCATCCCATTTCACGCAGTCACTGCATCCCATTTCACGCAGTCACTGCATCCCATTTCACTCAGTCGCTGCATCCCCTTCACCATAGTCACTGCATCCCATTTCCATCAGTCACTGTTTCCCGTATCTCACAGACAGTGCATTCAATGCTTCTCATTTTACTCAGTCTCTGCACCTCATGTCGCTCTGTCACTGCATCCAATTTCCATCAGTCAGTGCATCTCATTTCACTCAGTCAGTGCATCGCATTTCACTCAGTCACTGCATCGCATTTCACTCAGTCACTACTTCCCAGTACTTCAGTCACTGCATCCCATCTCCCTCAGTCACTGCATCACATTTCAATCAGACGCTGCATCTCATTTCACTCAGTCACTGCACCTCATGTCACTCTGTCACTGCATCCAATTTCCATCAGTCACTGCATCCCATTTCTCTCAGAGATGCATCCCATTTCACTCAGTGACTGCATCCCAATTCACTCAGTGACTGAATCACATTTCACTCAGTCACTGCATCGCATTTCACTCAGTCACTGCATCGCATTTCACGCAGTCACTGCATCCAATTTCACTCAGTCACTGCATCTCCTTCAACACAGTTACTGCATCCCATTTCCATCAGTCACTGTTTCCCGTATCTCACAGACGCTGCATTCAATTTCCCACACTCAGTGCATCCCATTTCCCATAGTCACAGCATCTCCTTGCCCTCAGTCTCATCATCTCATTTCACTCAGTGATTGCATCCTTCTCCCCACAAATAATGCACCCCATTTCCCTCAGTCACTGCATCACATTTCCCTCAGTCACTGCATCCCATTTCCTCAGTCACTGCATCTCCTTTCCACAGTCACGGCAATTCCATTTCACTCAGTCACTGTGTCCCATTTCACTCAGTCACTGTATCCCATTTCCATCAGTCACTGCGTCCCATTTCCCACTGTCACTGCATCCCATTTCCCAGTCACTGCATCCCATTTCCCTCAGTCACTGCATCCCATTTCTGTCAGTCACTGCATCTCATTTCACTCGGTCAGTGCATCCCATTTCCCTCAGTCACTGCATCCGATTTCACTCAGTCACTGCATCCCATTTCACCCAGTCACTGCATCCCATTGCACTCAGTGATGCATCCCGTTTCACTGAGCGACTGCATCCAATTTCACTCAGTGACGAAATCACATTTCCCTCAGTCACTGCATCCCATTTCAAGCAGTCACTGCATCACATTTCACTCAGTCACTGCATCCCATTTCACTCAATCACTGCATCTCCTTCACCACAGTCACTGCATCACATTCCCATCAGTCACTGTTTCCCGTATCTCACAGACGATGCATTCCATTTCCCACACTCACTGCATCCCATTTCCCATAGTCAGAGCATCTCCTTCCCCTCAGTCTCTGCATCGCATTTCACTCAGTGATTGCATCCTCCTTCCTACAAATACTGCATCCCATTTCCCTCAGTCACTGCATCCCATTTCACTCTGACACTGCGTCCCATTTCCCTCAGACACTGCATCCCATTTCCGTCAGTCACTACATCCCATTTCCCTCAGTCGCAGCATCCTATACCCCTCAGACACTGCATTTCCTTTCCTTAAGACACTGCATCGCATTTCACTCAGTCACTGCATCCCATTTCACTCAGTCACTGCGGCCATTTTCATCAGTCACTGCATCCCATTACCCTCAGTCACTGCATCCCATCACCCTCAGTCGCAGCATCCCATTTCCCACAGACACTGCATTTCATTTCCCTTAGTCACTGCATCTCATTTTCACCAGTCACTGCATCCCATTTTATTCCCCACTGGATCTCATTTCACGCAGTCACTGCATCGCATTTCACTCAGTCACAGCATCACATTCCACTCAGTCACTGCCTCCCATTTCACTCAGTCACTGCATCCCATTCCACTCAGTCACTGCATCCCATTCCACTCAGTCACTGCATCCCATTCCACTCAGTCACTGCATCCCATTCCACTAAGTCACTGCATCACATTTCCCTCAGTCACTGCATCCCATTTCCTCAGTCACTGCATCTCCTTTCCACAGTCACGGCAATTCCATTTCACTCAGTCACTGTGTCCCATTTCACTCAGTCACTGTATCCCATTTCCATCAGTCACTGCGTCCCATTTCCCACTGTCACTGCATCCCATTTCCCACTGTCACTGCATCCCATTTCCCAGTCACTGCATCCCATTTCCCTCAGTCACTGCATCTCATTTCCATCAGTCACTGCATCCCATTTCCCACTGTCACTGCATCCCATTTTCCAGTCACTGCATCCCATTTCCCTCAGTCACTGCATCCCATTTCCCTCAGTCACTGCATGCCATTTCCTCAGTCACTGCATCTCCTTTCCACAGTCACGGCAATTACATTTCACTCAGTCACTGCGTCCCATTTCACTCAGTCACTGCGTCCAATTTCCATCAGTCACAGCATCCCATGGCCGTCAGTCACTGCATCCCATTGTCCTCAGTCACTGCATCCCATTTCCCTCAGTCACTGCATCCCATTTCACTCAGTCACTGCATCCCATTTCGCTCAGTCAGTGCATCCCATTTCCGTCAGTCACTCCATCCCATTTCCCTAAGTCGCAGCATCCTATACCGCTCAGACACTGCATTTCCTTTCCTTAAGACACTGCATCGCATTTCACTCAGTCACTGCATCGCATTTCACTCAGTCACTGCATCCCATTACCCTCAGTCACTGCATCCCACTACCCTCAGTCACTGCATCCCATTACCCTCAGTCGCAGCATCCCATTTCCCACAGACACTGCATTTCCTTTCCCTTAGTCACTGCATCTCATTTCCACCAGTCACTGCATCACATTTCACTCCCCACTGCATCCCATTTCACTCAGCCACTGCATCCCATTTCACTCAGCCACTGCATCCCAGTTCACATAGTCACCGCATCCCACTTCACACAGTCACCACATCCCAGTTCACAAAGTCACTGCATCCCAGTTCCGTCAGTCACTGCATCCCAGTTCCATCAGACACTGTATCCGATTTCTATCAGTCACTGCGCGCATTTCACTCAGTCACTGCATCTCATTTCACTCATTCACTGCATCCCATTTGACTCAGTCACTGCATCCCATTTGACTCAGTCACTGCATCCCATTCCACTCAGTCACTGCATCCCATTCCACTCAGTCACTGCATCCCATTTCACTCAGTCAGTGCGGCGCCTTTCACTCAGGCAGTGTATCCAATTTCCCTAAGTCAGTGCACCCCAAGCCCGGTCAGGGACTGCATCCCTATTAACTCAGTCACTCCTTCCCAGTACCTCCGTCACTGCATCCCATTTCACTCAGTCACTGCTTCCATTTCCATCAGTCACTGCATCCCATTACCCTCAGTCACTGCATCCCATTCCACTCAGTCACTGCATCCCATTTCCTCAGTCACTGCATCTCCTTTCCACAGTCACGGCAATTCCATTTCACTCAGTCACTGTGTCCCATTTCACTCAGTCACTGCGTCCCATTTCCATCAGTCACTGCGTCCCATTTCCCACTGTCACTGCATCCCATTTCCCAGTCACTGCATCCCATTTCCATCAGTCACTGCATCCCATTTCTCTCAGTCACTGCATCCCATTGCCCTCAGTCACTGCATCCCATTGTCCTCAGTCACTGCATCCCAATGTCCTCAATCACTGCATCCCATTTCACTCAGTCTCTACATCCCATTTCACTCATTCACTGCATCCCATTACCCTCAGTCACTGCATCCCATTACCCTCAGTCACTGCATCCCATTAACTTCAGTCGCAGGATCCCATTTCAAACAGACACTGCATACCATTTCCATCAGTCACTGCATCTCATTTCACTCAGTCACTGCATCCCATTTCACTCAGTCACTGCATCCCATTTCACTCAGCCACTGCATCCCATTTCACTCAGCCACTGCATCCCAGTTCACATCGTCACCGCATCCCAGTTCACATCGTCACCGCATCCCAGTTCTCACAGTCACCACATCCCAGTTCACAAAGTCACCGCATCCCATTTCCGTCAGTCACTGTATCCGATTTCTATCAGTCACCGCGCATTTCACTCAGTCACTGCATCTCATTTCACTCATGCACTGCATCCCATTTCACGCAGTCACTGCATCGCATTTCACTCAGTCACTGCATCCCATTTGACTCAGTCACTGCATCCCATTCGACTCAGTCAGTGCAACCCATTTCACATAGGCACTGTATCCCATTTCCCTAAGTCAATGCATCCCAAGCCCGCTCAGGCACTGCATCCCTATTAACTCAGTCACTCCTTCCCAGTACCTCCGTCACTGCGTCCCATTTCACTTAGTCACTGCGTCCCATTTCCATCAGTCACTGCATACCATTTCCTACTGTCACTGCATCCCATTTCCCAGTCACTGCATCCCATTTCCCTCAGACACTGCATCCCATTTCCCTCAGTCACTGCATCCCATTGCCCTCAGTCACTGCATCCCATTTCACTCAGTCACTGCATCCCATTTCCCTCAGTCACTGCATCACATTTCCCTCAGTCACTGCATCCCATTTCCTCAGTCACTGCATCTGTTTTCCACAGTCACGGCAATTCCATTTCACTCAGTCACTGCGTCCCATTTCACTCAGTCACTGCGTCCCATTTCACTCAGTCACTGCATCCCATTACCCTCAGTCACTGCATCCCATTAACTTCAGTGGCAGGATCCCATTTCAAACAGACACTGCATCCCATTTCCGTCAGTCACTGCATCCCATTTCCCTCAGTCACTGTATCCCATTTCCCTCAGTCACTGCATCCCACTTCCCTCAGTCACTGCATCCCACTTCCCTCAGTCACTGCATCCCATTTCACTCAGTCACTGCATCCCATTTCACTCAGCCACTGCATCCCAGTTCACATAGTCACCGCATCCCAGTTCACACAGTCACCGCATCCCAGTTCACAAAGTCACCGCATCCCATTTCCGTCAGTCACTGCATCACAGTTCCATCAGTCACTGTATCCGATTTCTATCAGTCACTGCGCGCATTTCACGCAATCACTGCATCGCATTTCACTCAGTCACTGCTTCCCATTTCACTCAGTCACTGCATCCCATTCCACTCAGTCACTGCATCCCATTTCACTCAGTCAGTGCATCACATTTCACTCAGGCACTGTATCCCATTTCCCTAAGTCACTGCACCCCAAGCCCGCTCGGGCACTGCATCCCTATTAACTCAGTCACTCCTTCCCAGTACCTCCGACACTGCATCCCATTTCACTCAGTCACTGCTTCCATTTCCATCAGTCACTGCATCCCATTACCCTCAGTCCTAGCATGCCATTTCCCACAGACACTGCATTTCATTTCCCAAAGACACTGCATCTTATTTCCACCAGTCACTGCTTCCCGTTTTATTCCCCAATGCATCTCATTTCACGCAGTCACTGCATCGCATTTCCCACAATCACTGCATCCCATTTCCCTCAGTCACTACATCCCATTTCACTCAGTCACTGCATCCATTTCCATCAGTCACTGCATCCCATTACCCTCAGTCACTGCATCCCATTACCCTCAGTCGCAGCATCCCATTTCCAACAGACACTGCATTTCCTTTCCCTTAGTCACTGCATCTCATGTCCACCAGTCACTGCATCCCATTTCACTCCCCACTGCATCCCATTTCACTCAGCCACTGCATCCCAGTTCACATAGTCACCGCATCCCAGTTCACACAGTCACCACATCCCAGTTCACAACGTCACCGCATCCCAGTTCCGTCAGTCACTGCATCCCAGTTGCATCAGTCACTGTATCCGATTTCTATCAGTCACTGCGCGCATTTCACTCAGTCACTGCATCTCATTTCACTCATTCACTGCATTCCATTTCACTCAGTCACTGCATCCCATTCCACTCAGTCACTGCATCCCATTCCACTCAGTCACTGCATCCCATTCCACTCAGTCACTGCATCCCATTCCACTCAGTCAGTGCGTCGCATTTCACTCAGGCACTGTATCCCATTTCCACCAGTGCACCCCAAGCCCGCTCAGGGACTGCATCACTATTAACTCAGTCACTCATTCCCAGTACCTCCGTCACTGCATCCCATTTCACTCAGTCACTGCATCACATTTCCCTCAGTCACTGCATCACATTTCCACCAGTCACTGCATCCCATTTTATTCCCCACTGGATCTCATTTCACGCAGCCACTGCATGGCATTTCACTCAGTCACAGCATCACATTCCACTCAGTCACTGCATCCCATTTCACTCCGTCACTGCATCCCATTCCACTCCGTCACTGCATCCCATTCCACTCCGTCACTGCATCCCATTCCACTCCGTCACTGCATCACATTTCCCTCAGTCACTGCATCCCATTTCCTCAGTCACTGCATTTCCTTTCCACAGTCACGGCAATTCCATTTCACTCAGTAACTGTGTCCCATTTCACTCAGTCACTGCGTCCCATTTCCCACGGTCACTGCATCCCATTTCCCAGTCACTGCATCCCATTTCCCTCACTCACTGCATCCCATTTCCCTCGGTCACTGCATCCCATTTCCCTCAGTCACTGCATCCCATTTCACTCAGTCTCGACATCCCATTTCACTCATTCACTGCATCCCATTACCCTCAGTCACTGCATCCCATTAACTTCAGTCGCAGGATCCCATTTCAAACAGACACTGCATACCATTTCCATCAGTCACTGAATCTCATTTCACTCAGTCACTGCATCCCATTTCACTCAGCCACTGCATCCCAGTTCACTCAGCCACTGCATCCCAGTTCACATAGTCACCGCATCCCAGTTCACACAGTCACCACATCCCAGTTCACAAAGTCACCGCATCCCATTTCCGTCTGTCACTGTATCCGATTTCTATCAGTCACCGCGCATTTCACTCAGTCACTGCATCTCATTTCACTCATGCACTGCATCCCATTTCACGCAGTCACTGCATCGCATTTCACTCAGTCACTGCATCCCATTTGACTCAGTCACTGCATCCCATTTGACTCAGTCACTGCATCCCATTCGACTCAGTCAGTGCATCCCATTTCACATAGGCACTGTATCCCATTTCCCTAAGTCAATGCATCCCAAGCCCGCTCAGGCACTGCATCCCTATTAACTCAGTCACTCCTTCCCAGTACCTCCGTCACTGCGTCCCATTTCACTTAGTCACTGTGTCCCATTTCCATCAGTCACTGCATACCATTTCCTACTGTCACTGCATCCCATTTCCCAGTCACTGCATCCCATTTCCCTCAGACACTGCATCCCATTTCCCTCAGTCACTGCATCCCATTGCCCTCAGTCACTGCATCCCATTTCACTCAGTCACTGCATCCCATTTCACTCAGTCACTGTATCCCATTTCACTCAGTCACTGTATCCCATTTCACTCAGTCACTGCATCCCATTCCACTCAGTCACTGCATCCCATTTCCCTCAGTCACTGCATCACATTTCCCTCAGTCACTGCATCCCATTTCCTCAGTCACTGCATCTCCTTTCCACAGTCACGGCAATTCCATTTCACTCAGTCACTGCGTCCCATTACCCTCAGTCACTGCATCCCATTAACTTCAGTGGCAGGATCCCATTTCAAACAGACACTGCATCCCATTTCCGTCAGTCACTGCATCCCATTTCCCTCAGTCACTGTATCCCATTTCCCTCAGTCACTGCATCCCACTTCCCTCAGTCACTGCATCCCATTTCACTCAGTCACTGCATCCCATTTCACTCAGTCACTGCATCCCATTTCACTCAGCCACTGCATCCCAGTTCACATACTCACCGCATCCCAGTTCACACAGTCACCGCATCCCAGTTCACAAAGTCACCGCATCCCATTTCCGTCAGTCACTGCATCACAGTTCCATCAGTCACTGTATCCGATTTCTATCAGTCACTGCTTCCCATTTCACTCAGTCACTGCATCCCATTTCACTCAGTCACTGCATCCCATTTCACTCAGTCACTGCATCCCATTTCACTCAGTCAGGGCATCACATTTCACTCAGGCACTGTATCCCATTTCCCTAAGTCACTGCACCCCAAGCCCGCTCGGGCACTGCATCCCTATTAACTCAGTCACTCCTTCCCAGTACCTCCGACACTGCATCCCATTTCCATCAGTCACTGCATCCCATTTCCCTCAGTCACTGCATCCCATTTCCCTCAGTCAATGCATCCCATTTCACTCAGTCTCTACATCCCATTTCACTCATTCACTGCATCCCATTACCCTCAGTCACTGCATCCCATTAACTTCAGTCGCAGGATCCCATTTCAAACAGACACTGCATACCATTTCCATCAGTCACTGCATCTCATTTCACTCAGTCACTGCATCCCATTTCACTCAGCCACTGCATCCCAGTTCACTCAGCCACTGCATCCCAGTTCACTCAGCCACTGCATCCCAGTTCACATAGTCACCGCATCCCAGTTCACATAGTCACCGCATCCCAGTTCACACAGTCACCACATCCCAGTTCACAAAGTCACCGCATCCCATTTCCGTCAGTCACTGTATCCGATTTCTATCAGTCACCGCGCATTTCACTCAGTCACTGCATCTCATTTCACTCATGCACTGCATCCCATTTCACGCAGTCACTGCATCGCATTTGACTCAGTCACTGCATCCCATTCGACTCAGTCACTGCATCCCATTCGACTCAGTCACTGCATCCCATTCGACTCAGTCACTGCTTCCCATTTCACTCAGTCACTGCATCCCATTTCCCACTGTCACTGCATCCCATTTCCCAGTCACTGCATCCCATTTCCCTCAGTCACTGCATCCCATTTCCCTCAGTCACTGCATCCCATTTCCTCAGTCACAGCATCTCCTTTCCACAGTCACGGCAATTACATTTCACTCTGTCACTGCGTCCCATTTCACTCAGTCACTGCGTCCCATTTCCATCAGTCACTGCATCCCATTTCCCACTGTCACTGCATCCCATTTCCCAGTCACTGCATCCCATTTCCCTCAGTCACTGCATCCCATTTCCCTCAGTCACTGCATCCCATTTCCCAGTCACTGCATCCCATTTCCCTCAGTCACTGCATCCCATTTCCCTCAGTCACTGCATCCCATTTCCTCAGTCACAGCATCTCCTTTCCACAGTCACGGCAATTACATTTCACTCTGTCACTGCGTCCCATTTCACTCAGTCACTGCGTCCCATTTCCATCAGTCACTGCAGCTCATGTCACTCTGTCACTGCATCCCATTTCCTTCAGTCAGTGCATCCCATTTCCCTCAGTCACTGCATCCCATTTCCCTCAGTCACTGCAGCTCATGTCACTCTGTCACTGCATCCAATTTCCATCAGTCACTGCATCGCATTGCGCTCAGTGATGCATCCCATTTCAAGCAGTCACTGCATCGCATTTCACCCAGTCACTGCATCACAGTGCACTCAGTGACTGCATCGCATTTCACTCAGTCACTGCATCCCATTTCACGCAGTCACTGCATCCCAATTCCCTCAGTCACTGCATCCCATGTCCGTGTGTCACTGCATCCCATGTCACTAAGTCATTGCATCCCATGTCCCTCAGTCACTGCATCCCATTTCACTCAGTCAGTGCGTCCCTTTTCGGTCAGTCACTGTATCCCATTTCCCTCAGTCAGTGCACTCCATTCCCTGTGAACTCAGAAACTCCTTCCCAGTACCTCTGTCACTGCAGCTCATGTCACTCTGTCACTGCATCCCATTTCCCTCAGTCACTGCATCCCATGTCCCTCAGTCACTGCATCCCATGTCCCTCAGTCACTGCATCCCATGTCCCTCAGTCACTGCATCCCATTTCCCTCAGTCACTGCATCCCATGTCCCTCAGTCACTGCATCCCATGTCCCTCAGTCACTGCATCTCATTTCACTCAGTCACTGCATCTCATTTCACTCAGTCACTGCATCTCATTTCACTCAGTCAATGCATCCCATTTCACTCAGCCACTGCATCCTATTTCACTCAGTGACTGCATCACAGTTCACTCAGTGACTGAATCACAGTTCACTCAGTGACTGAATAACATTTCACTGAGTCACTGCGTCCCATTTCACGCAGTCACTGCATCCCATTTCACACAGTCACTGCATCCCATTTCCCACCATCACAGCATCTTCTTTCCCACAGTCTCTGCATCTCATTTCAATCAGTGATTGCATCCTACTTCCCAAAAATAGTGCATCCCATTTCGCTCAGTCACTGCATCTCATTTGACTCGGTCACTGCATCCCATTTCCTTCAGTCACTGCATCTCATTTCCGTCAGTTACTGCATCATATTTCCATCAAACAATGCATCTCATTTCACTCAGTGACGGCAGCTCATGTCACTCTGTCACTGCATGCAATTTCCATCAGTCAGTGCATCCCATTTCAAAGAGTCACTGAATCCCATTTCCAACAGTGACTGCATCCCATTTCCCACAGTCACTGAGTCCCATTTCACTCAGTCACTGCATCCCATTTCACTCAATCACTGCATCTCCTTCACCACAGTCACTGCATCCCATTTACTTCAGTCACTGCACCCCATTACCCTCAGTCACTGCATCCCATTACCCTCAGTCGCAGCATCCCATTTCCCACAGACACTGCATTTCCTTTCCCTTAGTCACTGCATCTCATTTCCACCAGTCACTGCATCCCATTTCACTCCCCACTGCATCCCATTTCACTCAGCCACTGCATCCCATTTCACTCAGCCACTGTATCCCAGTTCACATAGTCACTGCATCCCATTTCACACAGTCACCACATCCCAGTTCACAAAGTCACCGCATCCCAGTTCCGTCAGTCACTGCATCCCAGTTCCATCAGTCACTGTATCCGATTTCTATCAGTCACTGCGCGCATTTCACTCAGTCACTACATCTCATTTCACTCATTCACTGCATCCCATTTCACGCAGTCACTGCATCGCATTTCACTCAGTCACTGCATCCCATTCCACTCAGTCACTGCATCACATTTCCCTCAGTCACTGCATCCCATTTCCTGAGTCACTGCATCCCGTTACCCTCAGTCACTGCATCCCATTACCCTCAGTCGCAGCTTCCCATTTCCCACAGGCACTGCATTTCCTTTCCCTTAGTCACTGCATCTCATTTCCAACAGTCACTGCATCCCATTTCACTCCCCACTGCATCCCATTTCACTCAGCCACTGCATCCAATTTCACTCAGTCACTGCATCCCATTACCCTCAGTCGCAGCTTCCCATTTCCCACAGACACTGCATTTCCTTTCCCTTAGTCACTGCATCTCATTTCCAACAGTCACCGCATCCCACTTCACACAGTCACCACATCCCAGTTCACAAAGTCACCGCATCCCAGTTCCGTCAGTCTCTGCATCACAGTTCCATCAGTCACTGTATCCGATTTCTATCAGTCACTGCGCGCATTTCACTCAGTCACTACATCTCATTTCACGCAGTCACTGCATCCCATTTCACTCAGTGACTGCATCCCATTTTACTCAGTCACTGCATCCCATTCCACTCAGTCACTGCATCCCATTCCACTCAGTCACTGCATCCCATTCCACTCAGTCACTGCATCCCATTCCACTCAGTCAGTGCATCACATTTCCCTCAGTCACTGCATCTCATTTCCTCAGTCACTGCATCTCCTTTCCACAGTCATGGCAAGTCCATTTCACTCAGTCACTGCGTCCCATTTCACTCAGTCACTGCGTCCCATTTCCATCAGTCACTGCATCCCATTTCCCACTGTCACTGAATCCCATTTCCCACTGTCACTGCATCCCATTTCCCTCAGTCACTCCATCCCATTTCCCTCAGTCACTGCATCCCATTTCCTCAGTCACTGCATCTCCTTTCCACAGTCACGGCAATTACATTTCACTCAGTCACTGCGTCCCATTTCCATCAGTCACTGCATACCATTTGCAACTGTCACTGCATCCCATTTCCCAGTCACTGCATCCCATTTCCCTCAGTCACTGCATCCCATTTCCCTCAGTCACTGCATCCCATTTCCCTCAGTCACTGCGTCCCATTGCGCTCAATCACTGCATCCCATTGTCCTCAGTCACTGCATCCCATTTCACTCAGTCACTGCATCCCATTACCCTCAGTCACTGCATCCCATTAACTTCAGTCGCAGGATCCCATTTCAAACAGACACTGCATCCCATTTCCCTCAGTCACTGTATCTCATTTCAATCAGTCACTGCATCCCATTTCCCTCAGTCACTGCATCTCATTTCCCTCAGTCACTGCATCCCATTTCCCTCAGTCACTGCATCCCATTTCCCTCAGTCACTGCATCTCATTTCCCTCAGTCACTGCATCCCATTTCCCTCAGTCACTGCATCTCATTTCCAACAGTCACTGCATCCCATTTCACTCCCCACTGCATACCATTTCACTCAGCCACTGCATCCAATTTCACTCAGTCACTGCATCCCATTACCCTCAGTCGCAGCTTCCCATTTCCCACAGACACTGCATTTCCTTTCCCTTAGTCACTGCATCTCATTTCCAACAGTCACCGCATCCCACTTCACACAGTCACCACATCCCAGTTCACAAAGTCACCGCATCCCAGTTCCGTCAGTCTCTGCATCACAGTTCCATCAGTCACTGTATCCGATTTCTATCAGTCACTGCGCGCATTTCACTCAGTCACTACATCTCATTTCACGCAGTCACTGCATCCCATTTCACTCAGTGACTGCATCCCATTTTACTCAGTCACTGCATCCCATTCCACTCAGTCACTGCATCCCATTCCACTCAGTCACTGCATCCCATTCCACTCAGTCAGTGCATCACATTTCCCTCAGTCACTGCATCTCATTTCCTCAGTCACTGCATCTCCTTTCCACAGTCACGGCAAGTCCATTTCACTCAGTCACTGCGTCCCATTTCACTCAGTCACTGCATCCCATTACCCTCAGTCGCAGCTTCCCATTTCCCACAGACACTGCATTTCCTTTCCCTTAGTCACTGCATCTCATTTCCAACAGTCACCGCATCCCACTTCACACAGTCACCACATCCCAGTTCACAAAGTCACCGCATCCCAGTTCCGTCAGTCTCTGCATCCCTGTTCCATCAGTCACTGTATCCGATTTCGATCAGTCACTGCGCGCATTTCACTCAGTCACTACATCTCATTTCACTCATTCACTGCATCCCATTCCACTCAGTCACTGCATCCCATTCCACTCAGTCACTGCATCCCATTTCACTCAGTCAGTGCATCACATTTCCCTCAGTCACTGCATCCCATTTCCTGAGTCACTGCATCCCATTACCCTCAATCACTGCATCCCATTACCCTCAGTCGCAGCTTCCCATTTCCCACAGACACTGCATTTCCTTTCCCTTAGTCACTGCATCCCATTTCCCTCAGTCACTGCATCCCATTTCCTCAGTCACTGCATCTCCTTTCCACAGTCACGGCAATTACATGTCACTCAGTCACTGCATCCCATTTCCAACTGTTACTGCATCCCATTTCCCTCAGTCACTGCATCCCATTTCCCTCAGTCACTGCATCCCATTGCCCTCAGTCACTGCATCCCATTGCCCTCAGTCACTGCATCCCATTGCCCTCAGTCACTGCATCCCATTGTCCTCAGTCACTGCATCCCATTGTCCTCAGTCACTGCATCCCATTTCACTCAGTCACTGCATCCCATTTCACTCAGTCACTGCATCTCATTTCCCACAGTCACTGCATCCCATTGCCCACAGTCACTGCATCCCATTGCCCTCAGTCACTGCATCCCATTGCCCTCAGTCACTGCATCCCATTTCCCACAGTGACTGCATCCCATTTCCCACAGTCACTGCATCCCATTTTTCCTCAGTCACTGCATCCCATTGCCCTCAGTCACTGCATCTCATTGCCCTCAGCCACTGCATCCCACTTCACTCAGTCACTGCATCTCCTGTCCACAGTCACGGCAATCCCATTTCCCACTGTCACTGCATCCAATCTCCTCAGTCACTGCATCTCCTTTCCACAGTCACAGCAATCCCATTTCCCACTGTCACTGCATCCAATTTCCTCAGTCACTGCATCTCCTTTCCACAGTCACGGCAATCCCATTTCACTCAGTCACTGCATCCCATTTCACTCAGTCACTGCATCCCATTTCACTCAGTCACTGCATCCCATTTCCCACAGTCACTGCATCCCATTTCCCTCAGTCACTACATCCCATTTCACTCAGTCACTGCATCCATTTCCATCAGTCACTGCATCCCATTACCCTCAGTCACTGCATCCCATTACCCTCAGTCGCAGCATCCCATTTCCCACAGACACTGCATTTCCTTTCCCTCAGTCACTGCATCCCATTTCACTCAGTCACTGCATCCCATTTCACTCAGCCATGCATCTAATTTCACTCAGCCATGCATCTAATTTCACTCAGCCACTGCATCCCAGTTCACATAGTCACCGCATCCCAGTTCACAGAGTCACCACATCCCAGTTCACAAAGTCACCACATCCCAGTTCACAAAGTCACTGCATCCCAGTTCCATCAGTCACTGTATCCGATTTCAATCAGTCACTGCGCGCATTTCACTCAGTCACTGCATCTCATTTCACTCATTCACTGCATCCCTTTTCACTCAGTGACTGCATCCCATTTTACTCAGTCACTGCATCCCATTCCACTCAGTCAGTGCATCACATTTCCCTCAGTCACTGCATCTCATTTCCTCAGTCACTGCATCTCCTTTCCACAGTCACGGCAAGTCCATTTCACTCAGTCACTGCGTCCCATTTCACTCAGTCACTGCGTCCCATTTCCATCAGTCACTGCATCCCATTTCCCACTGTCACTGAATCCCGTTTCCCACTGTCACTGCATCCCATTTCCCTCAGTCACTCCATCCCATTTCCCTCAGTCACTCCATCCCATTTCCTCAGTCACTGCATCTCCTTTCCACAGTCACGGCAATTACATTTCACTCAGTCACTGCATCCCATTTCACTCAGCCACTGCATCCCATTTCACTCAGCCACTGTATCCCAGTTCACATAGTCACCGCATCCCACTTCACACAGTCACCACCTCCCAGCGCACAAAGTCACCGCATCCCAGTCCCGTCAGTCTCTGCATCCCAGTTCCATCAGTCACTGTATCCGATTTCTATCAGTCACTCCGCGCATTTCACTCAGTCACTACATCTCATTTCACTCATTCACTGCATCCCATTTCACGCAGTCACTGCATCGCATTTCACTCAGTCACTGCATCCCATTCCACTCAGTCACTGCATCCCATTCCACTCAGTCACTGCATCCCATTTCCCTCAGTCACTGCATCCCATTTCCCTCAGTCACTGAATCTCATTTCCCTCAGTCACTGAATCTCATTTCCCTCAGTCACTGAAACTCATTTCCCTCAGTCACTGCATCTCATTTCCAACAGTCACTGCATCCCATTTCACTCCCCACTGCATCCCATTTCACTCCCCACTGCATCCCATTTCACTCAGCCACTGCATCCAATTTCACTCAGTCACTGCATCCCATTTCACTCAGTCAGTGCATCACATTTCCCTCAGTCACTGCATCCCATTTCCTGAGTCACTGTATCCCATTACCCTCAGTCACTGCATCCCATTACCCTCAGTCGCAGCTTCCCATTTCCCACAGACACTGCATTTCCTTTCCCTTAGTCACTGTATCTCATTTCCAACAGTCACTGCATCCCATTTCACTCCCCACTGCATCCCATTTCACTCAGCCACTGCATCCAATTTCACTCAGTCACTGCATCCCATTACCTTCAGTCGCAGCTTCCCATTTCCCACAGACACTGCATTTCCTTTCCCTTAGTCACTGCATCTCATTTCCAACAGTCACCGCATCCCACTTCACACAGTCACCACATCCCAGTTCACAAAGTCACCGCATCCCAGTTCCATCAGTCTCTGCATCCCAGTTCCATCAGTCTCTGCATCCGATTTCTATCAGTCACTGCGCACATTTCACTCAGTCACTACATCTCATTTCACTCATTCACTGCATCCCATTTCCCTCAGTCACTGTATCTCATTTCACTCATTCACTGCATCCCATTTCCCTCAGTCACTGTATCTCATTTCAATCAGTCACTGCATCCCATTTCCCTCAGTCACTGCATCCCATTTCCCTCAGTCACTGCATCCCATTTCCCTCAGTCACTGCATCCCATTTCCCTCAGTCACTGAATCTCATTTCCCTCAGTCACTGCATCCAAACTTCCCTCAGTCAGTGCATCCCATTTCACTCAGTCTCTGCATCACATTTCACTCAGTCACTGCATAACATTTCCCTCAGTCACTGCATCTCATTTCCTCAGTCACTGCATCTCCTTTCCACAGTCACGGCAAGTCCATTTCACTCAGTCACTGCGTCCCATTTCACTCAGTCACTGCGTCCCATTTCCATCAGTCACTGCATCCCATTTCCATCAGTCACTGCATCCCATTTCCCACTGTTACTGCATCCCATTTCCCAGTCACTGCATCCCATTTCCCTCAGTCACTCCATCCCATTTCCCTCAGTCACTGCATCCCATTTCCTCAGTCACTGCATCTCCTTTCCACAGTCACGGCAATTACATTTCACTCAGTCACTGCGTCCCATTTCCAACAGTCACTGCATCCCATTTCCAACTGTCACTGCATCCCATTTCCCTCAGTCACTGCATCCCATTGCCCTCAGACACTGCATCCCATTGTCCTCAGTCACTGCATCCCATTTCACTCAGTCACTGCATCCCATTACCCTCAGTCACTGCATCCCATTAACTTCAGTCGCAGGATCCCATTTGAAACAGACGCTGCATCCCATTTCCCTCAGTCACTGTATCTCATTTCAATCAGTCACTGCATCCCATTTCCCTCAGTCACTGCATCCCATTTCCCTCAGTCACTGCATCCCATTTCCCTCAGTCACTGCATCCCATTTCCCTCAGTCACTGCATCCCATTTCACTCAGTCTCTGCATCACATTTCACTCAGTCTCTGCATCACATTTCACTCAGTCACTGCATCCCATTTCACTCAGTCACTGTATCCCATTTCGCACAGACACTGCATCCCATTTCCGTCAGTCACTCCATCCCATTTCCCTCAGTCGCAGCATCCTATATCCCACAGACACTGCATTTCCTTTACTGAAGACACTGCATCGCATTTCACTCAGTCACTGCATCCCATTTCACTCAGTCACTGTATCCATTTCCATCAGTCACTGCATCCCATTACCCTCGGTCACTGCATCCCATTACCCTCAGTCGCAGCATCCCATTTCCCACAGGCACTGCATTTCCTTTCCCTTAGTCACTGCATCTCATTTCCACCAGTCACTGCATCCCATTTCACTCCCCACTGCATCCCATTTCACTCAGCCACTGCATCCCATTTCACTCAGCAACTGTATCCCAGTTCACATAGTCACCGCATCCCACTTCACACAGTCACCACCTCCCAGTTCACAAAGTCACCGCATCCCAGTTCCGTCAGTCTCTGCATCCCAGTTCCATCAGTCACTGTATCCGATTTCTATCAGTCACTCCGCGCATTTCACTCAGTCACTACATCTCATTTCCAACAGTCACTGCATCCCATTTCACTCCCCACTGCATCCCATTTCACTCCCCACTGCATCCAATTTCACTAAGTCACTGCATTGGGGTCATTTAAGAGACTGCTGGACATGCATATGGTCACAGAAATTTGAGGGTGCATCCATGAGGATCAATGGTCGGCACAACATTGTGGGCTGAAGGGCCTGTTCTGTGCTGTACTGTTCTATGTTCTATGTTCTATCTCATTTCACTCATTCACTGCATCCCATTTCACGCAGTCACTGCATCCCATTCCACTCAGTCACTGCATCCCATTTCACTCAGTCAGTGCATCACATTTCCCTCAGTCACTGCATCCCATTTCCCTCAGTCACTGCATCCCATTTCCCTCAGTCACTGCATCCCATTTCCCTCAGTCACTGAATCTCATTTCCCTCAGTCACTGCATCTCATTTCCAACAGTCACTGCATCCCATTTCACTCCCCACTGCATCCCATTTCACTCCCCACTGCATCCAATTTCACTAAGTCACTGCATCCCATTTCACTCAGTCAGTGCATCACATTTCCCTCAGTCACTGCATCCCATTTCCTGAGTCACTGCATCCCATTACCCTCAGTCACTGCATCCCATTACCCTCAGTCGCAGCTTCCCATTTCCCACAGACACTGCATTTCCTTTCCCTTAGTCACTGTATCTCATTTCCAACAGTCACTGCATCCCATTTCACTCCCCACTGCATCCCATTTCACTCAGCCACTGCATCCAATTTCACTCAGCCACTGCATCCCATTACCTTCAGTCGCAGCTTCCCATTTCCCACAGACACTGCATTTCCTTTCCCTTAGTCACTGCATCTCATTTCCAACAGTCACCGCATCCCACTTCACACAGTCACCACATCCCAGTTCACAAAGTCACCACCTCCCAGTTCACAAAGTCACCGCATCCCAGTTCCATCAGTCTCTGCATCCCAGTTCCATCAGTCACTGTATCCGATTTCTATCAGTCACTGCGCACATTTCACTCAGTCACTACATCTCATTTCACTCATTCACTGCATCCCATTCCACTCAGTCACTGCATCCCATTCCACTCAGTCACTGCATCCCATTCCACTCAGTCACTCCATCCCATTTCACTCAGTCACTCCATCCCATTTCACTCAGTCAGTGCATCACATTTCCCTCAGTCACTGCCTCCCATTTCCTGAGTCACTGCATCCCATTACCCTCAGTCGCAGCTTCCCATTTCCCACAGACACTGCATTTCCTTTCCCTTAGTCACTGCATCTCATTTCCAACAGTCACTGCATCCCATTTCACTCCCCACTGCATCCCATTTCACTCAGCCACTGCATCCAATTTCACTCAGCCACTGCATCCCAGTTCACATAGTCACCGCATCCCAGTTCACACAGTCACCACATCCCAGTTCACAAAGTCACCGCATCCCAGTTCCATCAGTCACTGTATCCGATTTCAATCAGTCACTGTGCGCATTTCACTCAGTCACTGCATCTCATTTCACTCATTCACTGCATCCCATTTCACGCAGTCACTGCATCGCATTTCACTCAGTCACTGCATCGCATTTCACTCAGTCACTGCATCCCATTCCACTCAGTCACTGCATCCCATTTCAGTCAGTCACTGCATCACATTTCCCTCAGTCACTGCATCTCATTTCCTCAGTCACTGCATCTCCTTTCCACAGTCACGGCAATTCCATTTAACTCAGTCACTGCATCACATTTCACTCACTCACTGCATCCCATTTACTCAATCACTGCATCTCCTTCACCACAGTCACTGCATCACATTTCCATCAGTCACTGTTTCCCGTATCTCACAGACGATGAATTCAATTTCCCACTGTCACTGCATCCCATTTCACTCAATCACTGCATCTCCTTCACCACAGTCACTGCATCCCATTCCCCACAGACGCAGCATCCCATTTCAAACATACACTGCATCTTCTTTTCCTCAGTCACTGCATCCCTATTCACACAGCCACTGCATCCCATTTCACACAGCCACTGCATCCCATTTCACACAGCCACTGCATCCCATTTCACACAGCCACTGCATCCCATTTCACACAGCCACTGCATCCCATTTCACACAGCCAATGCATCCCATTTCACACAGCCACTGCATCCCATTTCACACAGCCACTGCATCCCATTTCCTCAGTCACTGAATGTCCTTTCCTCAATCACGGCAATCCCATTTCCCACAGTGACTGCATCCCATTTCCCACAGTCAATGCATCCCATTGCCCTCAGTCACTGCATCCCATTGCCCACAGTGACTGCATCCCATTGCCCACAGTCACTGCATCCCATTGCCCACAGTCACTGCATCCCACTGCCCTCAGTCACTGCATCCCATTGCCCTCAGCCACTGCATCCCATTTCCCTAAGTCACTGCATCACATTTCCTTAGTCGCTGCATCTCCTTTCCACAGTCACGGCAATCCCATTTCACTCAGTCACTGCATGCCATTTCACTCAGTCACTGCATCCCATTTTACAGAGTCACTGCATCTCCTTTCCATCAATCACTGCATCCCATTTCACGAAGTCACTGCGTGCCATTTCCATCAATCACTGCATCCCATTTCACTCCCCACTGCATCCCATTTACCTCAGTCACTGCATCCCATTCTCCTCAGTCACTGCATCCCATTACCCTCAGACACTGCATCCCATTTCCGTCAGTCACTCCATCCCATTTCACTCAGTCGCAGCATCCTATATCCCACAGACACTGCATTTCCTTTCCTTAAGACACTGCTTCGCATTTCACTCAGTCACTGCATCCATTTCCATCAGTCACTGCATCCCATTACCCTCAGTCACTGCATCCCATTACCCTCAGTCGCAGCATCCCATTTCCCACAGACACTGCATTTCCTTTCCTGAAGACACTGCTTCGCATTTCACTCAGTCACTGCATCCCATTTCGCTCAGTCACTGCATCCATTTCCATCAGTCACTGCATCCCATTACCCTCAGTCACTGCATCCCATTACCCTCAGTCACTGCATCCCATTACCCTCAGTCGCAGCATCCCATTTCCCACAGACACTGCATTTCCTTTCCCTTAGTCACTGCATCTCATTTCCACCAGTCACTGCATCCCTTTTCACTCCCCACTGCATCCCATTTCACTCAGCCACCGCATCCCATTTCACTCAGCCACTGCATCCCAGTTCACATAGTCACCGCATCCCACTGCACACAGTCACCACATCCCAGTTCACAAAGTCACCGCATCCCAGTTCCGTCAGTCACTGCATCCCAGTTACATCAGTCACTGTATCCGATTTCTATCAGTCACTGCATCTCATTTCACTCATTCACTGCATCTCATTTCCAACAGTCACTGCATCCCATTTCACTCCCCACTGCATCCCATTTCACTCAGTCACTGCTTCCATTTCCATCAGTCACTGCATCCCATTACCCTCAGTCGCAGCATCCCATTTCCCACAGACACTGCATTTCCTTTCCCTAAGTCACTGCATCTCATTTCCACCAGTCACTGCATCCCATTTCATTCCCCACTGCATCTCATTTCACGCAGTCACTGCATCGCATTTCACTCAGTCAATGCATCCCATTTCACTCAGTCACTGCATCCCATTCCACTCAGTCACTGCATCCCATTCCACTCAGTCACTGCATCCCATTCCACTCAGTCACTGCATCCCATTTCACTCAGTCACTGCATCCCATTTCCCACTGTCACTGCATCCCATTTCACTCAATCACTGCATCTCCTTAACCACAGTCACTGCATCCCATTTCACACAGCCACTGCATCCCATTTCACTCAATGCTTCACTTTACACTCAGTCAGGGCATCCCATTTCGATCAGTCACTGCGTCCCATTTCCTCAGTCACTGCATCTCCTTTCCACAGTCACGGCAATCCCATTCCACTCAGTCACTGCATCCCATTTCACTCAGTCAGTGCATCACATTTCCCTCAGTCACTGCATCCCATTTCCTGAGTCACTGCATCCCATTACCCTCAATCACTGCATCCCATTACCCTCAGTCGCAGCTTCCCATTTCCCACAGACACTGCATTTCCTTTCCCTTAGTCACTGCATCCCATTTCCCTCAGTCACTGCATCCCATTTCCTCAGTCACTGCATCTCCTTTCCACAGTCATGGCAATTACATGTCACTCAGTCACTGCATCCCATTTCCAACTGTTACTGCATCCCATTTCCCAGTCACTGCATCCCATTTCCCTCAGTCACTGCATCCCATTTCCCTCAGTCACTGCATCCCATTTCCCTCAGTCACTGCATCCCATTGCCCTCAGTCACTGCATCCCATTGCCCTCAGTCACTGCATCCCATTGCCCTCAGTCACTGCATCCCATTGTCCTCAGTCACTGCATCCCATTTCACTCAGTCACTGCATCCCATTTCACTCAGTCACTGCATCTCATTTCCCACAGTCACTGCATCCCATTTCCCTCAGTCACTGCATCCCATTGCCCTCAGTCACTGCATCCCATTGCCCTCAGTCACTGCATCCCATTTCCCACAGTGACTGCATCCCATTTCCCACAGTCACTGCATCCCATTTTTCCTCAGTCACTGCATCCCATTGCCCTCAGTCACTGCATCTCATTGCCCTCAGCCACTGCATCCCACTTCACTCAGTCACTGCATCTCCTGTCCACAGTCACGGCAATCCCATTTCCCACTGTCACTGCATCCAATCTCCTCAGTCACTGCATCTCCTTTCCACAGTCACAGCAATCCCATTTCCCACTGTCACTGCATCCAATTTCCTCAGTCACTGCATCTCCTTTCCACAGTCACGGCAATCCCATTTCACTCAGTCACTGCATCCCATTTCACTCAGTCACTGCATCCCATTTCACAGAGTCACTGCATCCCATTTCCCTCAGTCACTACATCCCATTTCACTCAGTCACTGCATCCATTTCCATCAGTCACTGCATCCCATTACCCTCAGTCACTGCATCCCATTACCCTCAGTCGCAGCATCCCATTTCCCACAGACACTGCATTTCCTTTCCCTCAGTCACTGCATCCCATTTCACTCAGTCACTGCATCCCATTTCACTCAGCCATGCATCTAATTTCACTCAGCCACTGCATCCCAGTTCACATAGTCACCGCATCCCAGTTCACAGAGTCACCACATCCCAGTTTACAAAGTCACTGCATCCCAGTTCCATCAGTCACTGTATCCGATTTCAATCAGTCACTGCGCGCATTTCACTCAGTCACTGCATCTCATTTCACTCATTCACTGCATCCCATTTCACTCAGTGACTGCATCCCATTTTACTCAGTCACTGCATCCCATTCCACTCAGTCAGTGCATCACATTTCCCTCAGTCACTGCATCTCATTTCCTCAGTCACTGCATCTCCTTTCCACAGTCACGGCAAGTCCATTTCACTCAGTCACTGCATCCCATTTCACTCAGTCACTGCGTCCCATTTCCATCAGTCACTGCATCCCATTTCCCACTGTCACTGAATCCCGTTTCCCACTGTCACTGCATCCCATTTCCCTCAGTCACTGCATCCCATTTCCCTCAGTCACTGCATCCCATTTCCCTCAGTCACTCCATCCCATTTCCTCAGTCACTGCATCTCCTTTCCACAGTCACGGCAATTACATTTCACTCAGTCACTGCATCCCATTTCACTCAGCCACTGCATCCCATTTCACTCAGCCACTGTATCCCAGTTCACATAGTCACCGCATCCCACTTCACACAGTCACCACCTCCCAGTGCACAAAGTCACCGCATCCCAGTTCCGTCAGTCTCTGCATCCCAGTTCCATCAGTCACTGTATCCGATTTCTATCAGTCACTCCGCGCATTTCACTCAGTCACTACATCTCATTTCACTCATTCACTGCATCCCATTTCACGCAGTCACTGCATCGCATTTCACTCAGTCACTGCATCCCATTCCACTCAGTCACTGCATCCCATTCCACTCAGTCACTGCATCCCATTTCACTCAGTCACTGCATCCCATTTCACTCAGTCACTGCATCCCATTTCACTCAGTCACTGCATCCCATTTCCCTCAGTCACTGCATCCCATTTCCCTCAGTCACTGCATCCCATTTCCCTCAGTCACTGAATCTCATTTCCCTCAGTCACTGAATCTCATTTCCCTCAGTCACTCAATCTCATTTCCCTCAGTCACTGCATCTCATTTCCAACAGTCACTGCATCCCATTTCACTCCCCACTGCATCCCATTTCACTCCCCACTGCATCCCATTTCACTCAGCCACTGCATCCAATTTCACTCAGTCACTGCATCCCATTTCACTCAGTCAGTGCATCACATTTCCCTCAGTCACTGCATCCCATTTCCTGAGTCACTGCATCCCATTACCCTCAGTCACTGCATCCAATTACCCTCAGTCGCAGCTTCCCATTTCCCACAGACACTGCATTTCCTTTCCCTTAGTCACTGTATCTCATTTCCAACAGTCACTGCATCCCATTTCACTCCCCACTGCATCCCATTTCACTCAGCCACTGCATCCAATTTCACTCAGTCACTGCATCCCATTACCTTCAGTCGCAGCTTCCCATTTCCCACAGACACTGCATTTCCTTTCCCTTAGTCACTGCATCTCATTTCCAACAGTCACCGCATCCCACTTCACACAGTCACCACATCCCAGTTCACAAAGTCACCGCATCCCAGTTCCATCAGTCTCTGCATCCCAGTTCCATCAGTCACTGTATCCGATTTCTATCAGTCACTCCGCGCATTTCACTCAGTCACTACATCTCATTTCACTCATTCACTGCATCCCATTTCACGCAGTCACTGCATCCCATTCCACTCAGTCACTGCATCCCATTCCACTCAGTCACTGCATCCCATTTCACTCAGTCAGTGCATCACATTTCACTCAGTCACTGCATCCCATTTCCCTCAGTCACTGCATCCCATTTCCCTCAGTCACTGCATCCCATTTCCCTCAGTCACTGAATCTCATTTCCCTCAGTCACTGAATCTCATTTCCCTCAGTCACTGAATCTCATTTCCCTCAGTCACTGCATCTCATTTCCAACAGTCACTGCATCCCATTTCACTCCCCACTGCATCCCATTTCACTCAGCCACTGCATCCAATTTCACTCAGTCACTGCATCCCATTTCACTCAGTCAGTGCATCACATTTCCCTCAGTCACTGCATCCCATTTCCTGAGTCACTGCATCCCATTACCCTCAGTCACTGCATCCCATTACCCTCAGTCGCAGCTTCCCATTTCCCACAGACACTGCATTTCCTTTCCCTTAGTCACTGTATCTCATTTCCAACAGTCACTGCATCCCATTTCACTCCCCACTGCATCCCATTTCACTCAGCCACTGCATCCAATTTCACTCAGTCACTTCATCCCATTACCTTCAGTCGCAGCTTCCCATTTCCCACAGACACTGCATTTCCTTTCCCTTAGTCACTGCATCTCATTTCCAACAGTCACCGCATCCCACTTCACACAGTCACCACATCCCAGTTCACAAAGTCACCGCATCCCAGTTCCATCAGTCTCTGCATCCCAGTTCCATCAGTCACTGTATCCGATTTCTATCAGTCACTGCGCACATTTCACTCAGTCACTACATCTCATTTCACTCATTCACTGCATCCCATTTCCCTCAGTCACTGTATCTCATTTCAATCAGTCACTGCATCCCATTTCCCTCAGTCACTGCATCCCATTTCCCTCAGTCACTGCGTCCCATTACCCTCAGTCACTGCATCCCATTTCACTCCCCACTGCATCCCATTTCCCTCAGTCACTGCATCCCATTTCCCTCAGTCACAGCATCCCATTACCCTCAGACACTGCATCCCATTTCCGTCAGTCACTCCATCCCATTTCACTCAGTCGCAGCATCCTATATCCCACAGACACTGCATTTCCTTTCCTGAAGACACTGCTTCGCATTTCACTCAGTCACTGCATCCCATTTCGCTCAGTCACTGCATCCATTTCCATCAGTCACTGCATCCCATTACCCTCAGTCACTGCATCCCATTACCCTCAGTCACTGCATCCCATTACCCTCAGTCGCAGCATCCCATTTCCCACAGACACTGCATTTCCTTTCCCTTAGTCACTGCATCTCATTTCCATCAGTCACTGCATCCCATTTCACTCCCCACTGCATCCCATTTCACTCAGCCACCGCATCCCATTTCACTCAGCCACTGCATCCCAGTTCACATAGTCACCGCATCCCACTGCACACAGTCAACACATCCCAGTTCACAAAGTCACCGCATCCCAGTTCCGTCAGTCACTGCATCCCAGTTCCATCAGTCACTGTATCCGATTTCTATCGGTCACTGCATCTCATTTCACTCATTCACTGCATCTCATTTCCAACAGTCACTGCATCCCATTTCACTCCCCACTGCATCCCATTTCACTCAGTCACTGCTTCCATTTCCATCAGTCACTGCATCCCATTACCCTCAGTCGCAGCATCCCATTTCCCACAGACACTGCATTTCCTTTCCCTAAGTCACTGCATCTCATTTCCACCAGTCACTGCATCCCATTTCATTCCCCACTGCATCTCATTTCACGCCGTCACTGCATCGCATTTCACTCAGTCACTGCATCCCATTTCACTCAGTCACTGCATCCCATTCCACTCAGTCACTGCATCCCATTCCACTCAGTCACTGCATCCCATTCCACTCAGTCACTGCATAACATTTCCCTCAGTCACTGCATCCCATTTCCTCAGTCACTGCATCTCCTTTCCACAGTCACGGCAATTCCATTTCTCTCAGTCACAGTGTCCCATTTCACTCAGTCACTGCATCCCATTTCCCACTGTCACTGCATCCCATTTCACTCAATCACTGCATCTCCTTAACCACAGTCACTGCATCCCATTTCACACAGCCACTGCATCCCATTTCACTCAATGCTTCACTTTACACTCAGTCAGGGCATCCCATTCCACTCAGTCACTGCATCCCATTTCACTCAGTCAGTGCATCACATTTCCCTCAGTCACTGCATCCCATTTCCTGAGTCACTGCATCCCATTACCCTCAATCACTGCATCCCATTACCCTCAGTCGCAGCTTCCCATTTCCCACAGACACTGCATTTCCTTTCCCTTAGTCACTGCATCCCATTTCCCTCAGTCACTGCATCCCATTTCCTCAGTCACTGCATCTCCTTTCCACAGTCACGGCAATTACATGTCACTCAGTCACTGCATCCCATTTCCAACTGTTACTGCATCCCATTTCCCAGTCACTGCATCCCATTTCCCTCAGTCACTGCATCCCATTTCCCTCAGTCACTGCATCCCATTTCCCTCAGTCACTGCATCCCATTGCCCTCAGTCACTGCATCCCATTGCCCTCAGTCACTGCATCCCATTGCCCTCAGTCACTGCATCCCATTGCCCTCAGTCACTGCATCCCATTTCCCACAGTGACTGCATCCCATTTCCCACAGTCACTGCATCCCATTTTTCCTCAGTCACTGCATCCCATTGCCCTCAGTCACTGCATCTCATTGCCCTCAGCCACTGCATCCCACTTCACTCAGTCACTGCATCTCCTGTCCACAGTCACGGCAATCCCATTTCCCACTGTCACTGCATCCAATCTCCTCAGTCACTGCATCTCCTTTCCACAGTCACAGCAATCCCATTTCCCACTGTCACTGCATCCAATTTCCTCAGTCACTGCATCTCCTTTCCACAGTCACGGCAATCCCATTTCACTCAGTCACTGCATCCCATTTCACTCAGTCACTGCATCCCATTTCACTCAGTCACTGCATCCCATTTCCCACAGTCACTGCATCCCATTTCCCTCAGTCACTACATCCCATTTCACTCAGTCACTGCATCCATTTCCATCAGTCACTGCATCCCATTACCCTCAGTCACTGCATCCCATTACCCTCAGTCGCAGCATCCCATTTCCCACAGACACTGCATTTCCTTTCCCTCAGTCACTGCATCCCATTTCACTCAGTCACTGCATCCCATTTCACTCAGCCATGCATCTAATTTCTCTCAGCCACTGCATCCCAGTTCACATCGTCACCGCATCCCAGTTCACAGACACACCACATCCCAGTTCACAAAGTCACCACATCCCAGTTCCATCAGTCACTGCGCGCATTTCACTCAGTCACTGCATCTCATTTCACTCATTCACTGCATCCCATTTCACTCAGTGACTGCATCCCATTTTACTCAGTCACTGCATCCCATTCCACTCAGTCAGTGCATCACATTTCCCTCAGTCACTGCATCTCATTTCCTCAGTCACTGCATCTCCTTTCCACAGTCACGGCAAGTCCATTTCACTCAGTCACTGCGTCCCATTTCACTCAGTCACTGCGTCCCATTTCCATCAGTCACTGCATCCCATTTCCCACTGTCACTGCATCCCATTTCCCTCAGTCACTCCATCCCATTTCCCTCAGTCACTCCACCCCATTTCCTCAGTCACTGCATCTCCTTTCCACAGTCACGGCAATTACATTTCACTCAGTCACTGCATCCCATTTCACTCAGCCACTGCATCCCATTTCACTCAGCCACTGTATCCCAGTTCACATAGTCACCGCATCCCACTTCACACAGTCACCACCTCCCAGTGCACAAAGTCACCGCATCCCAGTTCCGTCAGTCTCTGCATCCCAGTTCCATCAGTCACTGTATCCGATTTCTATCAGTCACTCCGCGCATTTCACTCAGTCACTACATCTCATTTCACTCATTCACTGCATCCCATTCCACTCAGTCACTGCATCCCATTCCACTCAGTCACTGCATCCCATTTCACTCAGTCAGTGCATCACATTTCACTCAGTCACTGCATCCCATTTCCCTCAGTCACTGCATCCCATTTCCCTCAGTCACTGCATCCCATTTCCCTCAGGCACTGAATCTCATTTCCCTCAGTCACTGAATCTCATTTCCCTCAGTCACTGAATCTCATTTCCCTCAGTCACTGCATCTCATTTCCAACAGTCACTGCATCCCATTTCACTCCCCACTGCATCCCATTTCACTCAGCCACTGCATCCAATTTCACTCAGTCACTGCATCACATTTCCCTCAGTCACTGCATCCCATTTCCTGAGTCACTGCATCCCATTACCCTCAGTCACTGCATCCCATTACCCTCAGTCGCAGCTTCCCATTTCCCACAGACACTGCATTTCCTTTCCCTTAGTCACTGCATCTCATTTCCAACAGTCACCGCATCCCACTTCACACAGTCACCACATCCCAGTTCACAAAGTCACCGCATCCCAGTTCCATCAGTCTCTGCATCCCAGTTCCATCAGTCACTGTATCCGATTTCTATCAGTCACTGCGCACATTTCACTCAGTCACTACATCTCATTTCACTCATTCACTGCATCCCATTTCCCTCAGTCACCGTATCTCATTTCAATCAGTCACTGCATCCCATTTCCCTCAGTCACTGCATCCCATTTCCCTCAGTCACTGCATCCCATTTCCCTCAGTCACTGCATCCCATTTCCCTCAGTCACTGCATCCCATTTCCCTCAGTCACTGAATCTCATTTCCCTCAGTCACTGCATCCAAACTTCCCTCAGTCAGTGCATCCCATTTCACTCAGTCTCTGCATCACATTTCACTCAGTCACTGCATAACATTTCCCTCAGTCACTGCATCTCATTTCCTCAGTCACTGCATCTCCTTTCCACAGTCACGGCAAGTCCATTTCACTCAGTCACTGCGTCCCATTTCACTCAGTCACTGCGTCCCATTTCCATCAGTCATTGCATCCCATTTCCATCAGTCACTGCATCCCATTTCCCACTGTTACTGCATCCCATTTCCCAGTCACTGCATCCCATTTCCCTCAGTCACTCCATCCCATTTCCCTCAGTCACTGCATCCCATTTCCTCAGTCACTACATCTCCTTTCCACAGTCACGGCAATTACATTTCACTCAGTCACTGCGTCCCATTTCCAACAGTCACTGCATCCCATTTCCAACTGTCACTGCATCCCATTTCCCAGTCACTGCATCCCATTTCCCTCAGTCACTGCATCCCATTGCCCTCAGACACTGCATCCCATTGTCCTCAGTCACTGCATCCCATTTCCCTCAGTCACTGCATCCCATTGCCCTCAGACACTGCATCCCATTGTCCTCAGTCACTGCATCCCATTTCACTCAGTCACTGCATCCCATTTCACTCAGTCACTGCATCCCATTACCCTCAGTCACTGCATCCCATTAACTTCAGTCGCAGGATCCCATTTGAAACAGACGCTGCATCCCATTTCCCTCAGTCACTGTATCTCATTTCAATCAGTCACTGCATCCCATTTCCCTCAGTCACTGCATCCCATTTCCCTCAGTCACTGCATCCCATTTCCCTCAGTCACTGCATCCCATTTCCCTCAGTCACTGCATCCCATTTCCCTCAGTCACTGCATCCCATTTCACTCAGTCACTGCATCCCATTTCACTCAGTCTCTGCATCACATTTTACTCAGTCACTGCATCCCATTTCACTCAGTCACTGTATCCCATTTCACTCAGTCACTGTATCCCATTTCGCTCAGACACTGCATCCCATTTCCGTCAGTCACTCCATCCCATTTCCCTCAGTCGCAGCATCCTATATCCCACAGACACTGCATTTCCTTTACTGAAGACACTGCATCGCATTTCACTCAGTCACTGCATCCCATTTCACTCAGTCACTGCATCCATTTCCATCAGTCACTGCATCCCATTACCCTCAGTCACTGCATCCCATTACCCTCAGTCGCAGCATCCCATTTCCCACAGGCACTGCATTTCCTTTCCCTTAGTCACTGCATCTCATTTCCACCAGTCACTGCATCCCATTTCACTCCCCACTGCATCCCATTTCACTCAGCCACTGCATCCCATTTCACTCAGCCACTGTATCCCAGTTCACATAGTCACCGCATCCCACTTCACACAGTCACCACCTCCCAGTTCACAAAGTCACCGCATCCCAGTTCCGTCAGTCTCTGCATCCCAGTTCCATCAGTCACTGTATCCGATTTCTATCAGTCACTCCGCGCATTTCACTCAGTCACTACATCTCATTTCACTCATTCACTGCATCCCATTTCACGCAGTCACTGCATCGCATTTCACTCAGTCACTGCATCCCATTCCACTCAGTCACTGCATCCCATTCCACTCAGTCACTGCATCCCATTTCACTCAGTCACTGCATCCCATTTCACTCAGTCAGTGCATCACATTTCCCTCAGTCACTGCATCCCATTTCCCTCAGTCACTGCATCCCATTTCCCTCAGGCACTGCATCCCATTTCCCTCAGTCACTGCATCCCATTTCCCTCAGTCACTGAATCTCATTTCCCTCAGTCACTCAATCTCATTTCCCTCAGTCACTGCATCTCATTTCCAACAGTCACTGCATCCCATTTCACTCCCCACTGCATCCCATTTCACTCCCCACTGCATCCAATTTCACTAAGTCAGTGCATCACATTTCCCTCAGTCACTGCATCCCATTTCCTGAGTCACTGCATCCCATTACCCTCAGTCACTGCATCCCATTACCCTCAGTCGCAGCTTCCCATTTCCCACAGACACTGCATTTCCTTTCCCTTAGTCACTGTATCTCATTTCCAACAGTCACTGCATCCCATTTCACTCCCCACTGCATCCCATTTCACTCAGCCACTGCATCCAATTTCACTCAGTCACTGCATCCCATTACCTTCAGTCGCAGCTTCCCATTTCCCACAGACACTGCATTTCCTTTCCCTTAGTCACTGCATCTCATTTCCAACAGTCACCGCATCCCACTTCACACAGTCACCACATCCCAGTTCACAAAGTCACCGCATCCCAGTTCCATCAGTCTCTGCATCCCAGTTCCATCAGTCACTGTAGCCGATTTCTATCAGTCACTGCGCACATTTCACTCAGTCACTACATCTCATTTCACTCATTCACTGCATCCCATTCCACTCAGTCACTGCATCCCATTCCACTCAGTCACTCCATCCCATTTCACTCAGTCAGTGCATCACATTTCCCTCAGTCACTGCATCCCATTTCCTGAGTCACTGCATCCCATTACCCTCAGTCACTGCATCCCATTTCCCACAGACACTGCATTTCCTTTCCCTTAGTCACTGCATCTCATTTCCAACAGTCACTGCATCCCATTTCACTCCCCACTGCATCCCATTTCACTCAGCCACTGCATCCAATTTCACTCAGCCACTGCATCCCAGTTCACATAGTCACCGCATCCCAGTTCACACAGTCACCACATCCCAGTTCACAAAGTCACCGCATCCCAGTTCCATCAGTCACTGTATCCGATTTCAATCAGTCACTGTGCGCATTTCACTCAGTCACTGCATCTCATTTCACTCATTCACTGCATCCCATTTCACGCAGTCACTGCATCGCATTTCACTCAGTCACTGCATCGCATTTCACTCAGTCACTGCATCGCATTTCACTCAGTCACTGCATCCCATTCCACTCAGTCACTGCATCCCATTCCAGTCAGTCAGTGCATCACATTTCCCTCAGTCACTGCATCTCATTTCCTCAGTCACTGCATCTCCTTTCCACAGTCACGGCAATTCCATTTAACTCAGTCACTGCATCACATTTCACTCACTCACTGCATCCCATTTACTCAATCACTGCATCTCCTTCACCACAGTCACTGCATCACATTTCCATCAGTCACTGTTTCCCGTATCTCACAGACGATGAATTCAATTTCCCACACTCACTGCATCCCATTTCCCTCAGTCACTGCATCCCATTTCCCTCAGTCCCTGCATCCCATTTCCCTCAGTCCCTGCATCCCATTTCCCTCAGTCCCTGCATCCCATTTCCCTCAGTCACTGCATCCCATTTCCCTCAGTCACTGCATCCCATTTCCCTCAGTCACTGCATCACATTTTACTCAGTCACTGCATCCCATTTCACTCAGTCTCTGCATCACATTTTACTCAGTCACTGCATCCCATTTCACTCAGTCACTGTATCCCATTTCACTCAGTCACTGTATCCCATTTCGCTCAGACACTGCATCCCATTTCCGTCAGTCACTCCATCCCATTTCCCTCAGTCGCAGCATCCTATATCCCACAGACACTGCATTTCCTTTACTGAAGACACTGCATCGCATTTCACTCAGTCACTGCATCCCATTTCACTCAGTCACTGCATCCATTTCCATCAGTCACTGCATCCCATTACCCTCAGTCACTGCATCCCATTACCCTCAGTCGCAGCATCCCATTTCCCACAGGCACTGCATTTCCTTTCCCTTAGTCACTGCATCTCATTTCCACCAGTCACTGCATCCCATTTCACTCCCCACTGCATCCCATTTCACTCAGCCACTGCATCCCATTTCACTCAGCCACTGTATCCCAGTTCACATAGTCACCGCATCCCACTTCACACAGTCACCACCTCCCAGTTCACAAAGTCACCGCATCCCAGTTCCGTCAGTCTCTGCATCCCAGTTCCATCAGTCACTGTATCCGATTTCTATCAGTCACTCCGCGCATTTCACTCAGTCACTACATCTCATTTCACTCATTCACTGCATCCCATTTCACGCAGTCACTGCATCGCATTTCACTCAGTCACTGCATCCCATTCCACTCAGTCACTGCATCCCATTCCACTCAGTCACTGCATCCCATTTCACTCAGTCACTGCATCCCATTTCACTCAGTCAGTGCATCACATTTCCCTCAGTCACTGCATCCCATTTCCCTCAGTCACTGCATCCCATTTCCCTCAGGCACTGCATCCCATTTCCCTCAGTCACTGCATCCCATTTCCCTCAGTCACTGAATCTCATTTCCCTCAGTCACTCAATCTCATTTCCCTCAGTCACTGCATCTCATTTCCAACAGTCACTGCATCCCATTTCACTCCCCACTGCATCCCATTTCACTCCCCACTGCATCCAATTTCACTAAGTCAGTGCATCACATTTCCCTCAGTCACTGCATCCCATTTCCTGAGTCACTGCATCCCATTACCCTCAGTCACTGCATCCCATTACCCTCAGTCGCAGCTTCCCATTTCCCACAGACACTGCATTTCCTTTCCCTTAGTCACTGTATCTCATTTCCAACAGTCACTGCATCCCATTTCACTCCCCACTGCATCCCATTTCACTCAGCCACTGCATCCAATTTCACTCAGTCACTGCATCCCATTACCTTCAGTCGCAGCTTCCCATTTCCCACAGACACTGCATTTCCTTTCCCTTAGTCACTGCATCTCATTTCCAACAGTCACCGCATCCCACTTCACACAGTCACCACATCCCAGTTCACAAAGTCACCGCATCCCAGTTCCATCAGTCTCTGCATCCCAGTTCCATCAGTCACTGTAGCCGATTTCTATCAGTCACTGCGCACATTTCACTCAGTCACTACATCTCATTTCACTCATTCACTGCATCCCATTCCACTCAGTCACTGCATCCCATTCCACTCAGTCACTCCATCCCATTTCACTCAGTCACTGCATCACATTTCCCTCAGTCACTGCATCCCATTTCCTGAGTCACTGCATCCCATTACCCTCAGTCACTGCATCCCATTTCCCACAGACACTGCATTTCCTTTCCCTTAGTCACTGCATCTCATTTCCAACAGTCACTGCATCCCATTTCACTCCCCACTGCATCCCATTTCACTCAGCCACTGCATCCAATTTCACTCAGCCACTGCATCCCAGTTCACATAGTCACCGCATCCCAGTTCACACAGTCACCACATCCCAGTTCACAAAGTCACCGCATCCCAGTTCCATCAGTCACTGTATCCGATTTCAATCAGTCACTGTGCGCATTTCACTCAGTCACTGCATCTCATTTCACTCATTCACTGCATCCCATTTCACGCAGTCACTGCATCGCATTTCACTCAGTCACTGCATCGCATTTCACTCAGTCACTGCATCGCATTTCACTCAGTCACTGCATCCCATTCCACTCAGTCACTGCATCCCATTCCAGTCAGTCAGTGCATCACATTTCCCTCAGTCACTGCATCTCATTTCCTCAGTCACTGCATCTCCTTTCCACAGTCACGGCAATTCCATTTAACTCAGTCACTGCATCACATTTCACTCACTCACTGCATCCCATTTACTCAATCACTGCATCTCCTTCACCACAGTCACTGCATCCCATTTCCCTCAGTCACTGCATCCCATTTCCCTCAGTCCCTGCATCCCATTTCCCTCAGTCCCTGCATCCCATTTCCCTCAGTCCCTGCATCCCATTTCCCTCAGTCACTGCATCCCATTTCCCTCAGTCACTGCAGCTCATGTCACTCTGTCACTGCATCCAATTTCCATCAGTCACTGCATCGCATTACCCTCAGTCACTGCATCCCATTACCCTCAGTCGCAGCATCCCATTTCCCACAGGCACTGCATTTCCTTTCCCTTAGTCACTGCATCTCATTTCCACCAGTCACTGCATCCCATTTCACTCCCCACTGCATCCCATTTCACTCAGCCACTGCATCCCATTTCACTCAGCCACTGTATCCCAGTTCACATAGTCACCGCATCCCACTTCACACAGTCACCACCTCCCAGTTCACAAAGTCACCGCATCCCAGTTCCGTCAGTCTCTGCATCCCAGTTCCATCAGTCACTGTATCCGATTTCTATCAGTCACTCCGCGCATTTCACTCAGTCACTACATCTCATTTCACTCATTCACTGCATCCCATTTCACGCAGTCACTGCATCGCATTTCACTCAGTCACTGCATCCCATTCCACTCAGTCACTGCATCCCATTCCACTCAGTCACTGCATCCCATTTCACTCAGTCACTGCATCCCATTTCACTCAGTCAGTGCATCACATTTCCCTCAGTCACTGCATCCCATTTCCCTCAGTCACTGCATCCCATTTCCCTCAGGCACTGCATCCCATTTCCCTCAGTCACTGCATCCCATTTCCCTCAGTCACTGAATCTCATTTCCCTCAGTCACTCAATCTCATTTCCCTCAGTCACTGCATCTCATTTCCAACAGTCACTGCATCCCATTTCACTCCCCACTGCATCCCATTTCACTCCCCACTGCATCCAATTTCACTAAGTCAGTGCATCACATTTCCCTCAGTCACTGCATCCCATTTCCTGAGTCACTGCATCCCATTACCCTCAGTCACTGCATCCCATTACCCTCAGTCGCAGCTTCCCATTTCCCACAGACACTGCATTTCCTTTCCCTTAGTCACTGTATCTCATTTCCAACAGTCACTGCATCCCATTTCACTCCCCACTGCATCCCATTTCACTCAGCCACTGCATCCAATTTCACTCAGTCACTGCATCCCATTACCTTCAGTCGCAGCTTCCCATTTCCCACAGACACTGCATTTCCTTTCCCTTAGTCACTGCATCTCATTTCCAACAGTCACCGCATCCCACTTCACACAGTCACCACATCCCAGTTCACAAAGTCACCGCATCCCAGTTCCATCAGTCTCTGCATCCCAGTTCCATCAGTCACTGTAGCCGATTTCTATCAGTCACTGCGCACATTTCACTCAGTCACTACATCTCATTTCACTCATTCACTGCATCCCATTCCACTCAGTCACTGCATCCCATTCCACTCAGTCACTCCATCCCATTTCACTCAGTCAGTGCATCACATTTCCCTCAGTCACTGCATCCCATTTCCTGAGTCACTGCATCCCATTACCCTCAGTCACTGCATCCCATTTCCCACAGACACTGCATTTCCTTTCCCTTAGTCACTGCATCTCATTTCCAACAGTCACTGCATCCCATTTCACTCCCCACTGCATCCCATTTCACTCAGCCACTGCATCCAATTTCACTCAGCCACTGCATCCCAGTTCACATAGTCACCGCATCCCAGTTCACACAGTCACCACATCCCAGTTCACAAAGTCACCGCATCCCAGTTCCATCAGTCACTGTATCCGATTTCAATCAGTCACTGTGCGCATTTCACTCAGTCACTGCATCTCATTTCACTCATTCACTGCATCCCATTTCACGCAGTCACTGCATCGCATTTCACTCAGTCACTGCATCGCATTTCACTCAGTCACTGCATCGCATTTCACTCAGTCACTGCATCCCATTCCACTCAGTCACTGCATCCCATTCCAGTCAGTCAGTGCATCACATTTCCCTCAGTCACTGCATCTCATTTCCTCAGTCACTGCATCTCCTTTCCACAGTCACGGCAATTCCATTTAACTCAGTCACTGCATCACATTTCACTCACTCACTGCATCCCATTTACTCAATCACTGCATCTCCTTCACCACAGTCACTGCATCCCATTTCCCTCAGTCACTGCATCCCATTTCCCTCAGTCCCTGCATCCCATTTCCCTCAGTCCCTGCATCCCATTTCCCTCAGTCCCTGCATCCCATTTCCCTCAGTCACTGCATCCCATTTCCCTCAGTCACTGCAGCTCATGTCACTCTGTCACTGCATCCAATTTCCATCAGTCACTGCATCGCATTGCACTCAGTGATGCATCCCATTTCAAGCAGTCACTGCATCGCATTTCACTCAGTCACTGCATCTCCTTTCCACAGTCACGGCAATCCCATTTCACTCAGTCACTGCATCCCATTTCACTCAGTCACTGCATCTCCTTCACCACAGTCACTGCATCCCATTCCCCACAGACGCGGCATCCCATTCACTTGAGTCGCAGCATCCCATTTCAAACATACACTGCATCTTCTTTCCCTCAGTCACTGCATCCCTATTCACACAGCCACTGCATCCCATTTCACACAGCCACTGCATCCCATTTCACACAGCCACTGCATCCCATTTCACACAGCCACTGCATCCCATTTCACACAGCCACTGCATCCCATTTCACTCAATGCTTCACTTTACACTCAGTCAGGGCATCACATTTCCATCAGTCACTGCATCCCATTTCCTCAGTCACTGAATGTCCTTTCCTCAGTCACGGCAATCCCATTTCCCACAGTGACTGCATCCCATTTCCCACAGTCAATGCATCCCATTGCCCTCAGTCACTGCATCCCATTGCCCACAGTCACTGCATCCCATTGCCCACAGTGACTGCATCCCATTGCCCACAGTGACTGCATCCCACTGCCCACAGTCACTGCATCCCATTTCCCTCAGTCACTGCATCCCACTGCCCTCAGTCACTGCATCCCATTGCCCTCAGCCACTGCATCCCATTTCCCTCAGTCACTGCATCCCATTTCCCTCAGTCACTGCATCCCATTTCCTTAGTCGCTACATCTCCTTTCCACAGTCACGGCAATCCCATTTCACTCAGTCACTGCATGCCATTTCACTCAGTCACTGCATCCCATTTTACAGAGTCACTGCATCTCCTTTCCATCAATCACTGCATCCCATTTCACGAAGTCACTGCGTCCCATTTCCATCAATCACTGCATCCCATTTCACTCCCCACTGCATCCCATTTACCTCAGTCACTGCATCCCATTCTCCTCAGTCACTGCATCCCATTACCCTCAGACACTGCATCCCATTTCCGTCAGTCACTCCATCCCATTTCACTCAGTCGCAGCATCCTATATCCCACAGACACTGCATTTCCTTTCCTTAAGACACTGCTTCGCATTTCACTCAGTCACTGCATCCCATTTCGCTCAGTCACTGCATCCATTTCCATCAGTCACTGCATCCCATTACCCTCAGTCACTGCATCCCATTACCCTCAGTCACTGCATCCCATTACCCTCAGTCGCAGCATCCCATTTCCCACAGACACTGCATTTCCTTTCCCTTAGTCACTGCATCTCATTTCCACCAGTCACTGCATCCCATTTCACTCCCCACTGCATCCCATTTCACTCAGCCACCGCATCCCATTTCACTCAGCCACTGCATCCCAGTTCACATAGTCACCGCAACCCACTGCACACAGTCACCACATCCCAGTTCACAAAGTCACCGCATCCCAGTTCCGTCAGTCACTGCATCCCAGTTCCATCAGTCACTGTATCCGATTTCACTCATTCACTGCATCTCATTTCCAACAGTCACTGCATCCCATTTCACTCCCCACTGCATCCCATTTCACTCAGTCACTGCTTCCATTTCCATCAGTCACTGCATCCCATTACCCTCAGTCGCAGCATCCCATTACCCTCAGTCGCAGCATCCCATTTCCCACAGACACTGCATTTCCTTTCCCTAAGTCACTGCATCTCATTTCCACCAGTCACTGCATCCCATTTCATTCCCCACTGCATCTCATTTCACGCAGTCACTGCATCGCATTTCACTCAGTCACTGCATCCCATTCCACTCAGTCACTGCATCCCATTCCACTCAGTCACTGCATCCCATTCCACTCAGTCACTGCATCCCATTCCACTCAGTCACTGCATAACATTTCCCTCAGTCACTGCATCCCATTTCCTCAGTCACTGCATCTCCTTTCCACAGTCACGGCAATTCCATTTCTCTCAGTCACAGTGTCCCATTTCACTCAGTCACTGCATCCCATTTCCCAACGTCACTGCATCCCATTTCACTCAATCACTGCATCTCCTTAACCACAGTCACTGCATCCCATTTCACACAGCCACTGTATCCCATTTCACTCAATGCTTCACTTTACACTCAGTCAGGGCATCCCATTTCGATCAGTCACTGCGTCCCATTTCCTCAGTCACTGCATCTCCTTTCCACAGTCACGGCAATCCCATTTCACTCAGTCACTGCATCCCATTTCACACAGTGACTGCATCCCATTTCCCACAGTCACTGCATCCCATTTCCCTAAGTCACTGCATCCCATTTCCATCAGTCACTGCATCCCATTGCCCTCAGTCACTGCATCCCATTGCCCTCAGTCACTGCATCCCATTGCCCTCAGTCACTGCATCCCATTGCCCTCAGTCACTGCATCCCATTGCCCTCAGTCACTGCATCCCATTTTTCCTCAGTCACTGCATCCCATTGCCCTCAGTCACTGCATCTCATTGCCCTCAGCCACTGCATCCCACTTCACTCAGTCACTGCATCCCACTTCACTCAGTCACTGCATCTCCTTTCCACAGTCACGGCAATCCCATTTCCCACTGTCACTGCATCCAATTTCCTCAGTCACTGCATCTCCTTTCCACAGTCACGGCAATCCCATTTCACTCCCCACTGCAACCCATTTCACTCAGCCACTGCATCCCATTTCACTCAGCCACGGCATCCCAGTTCACATAGTCACCGCATCCCACTTCACACAGTCACCGCATCCCAGTTCCGTCAGTCACTGCATCCCAGTTCCATCAGTCACTGTATCCGATTTCTATCAATCACTGCGCACATCTCACTCAGTCACTGCATCTCATTTCACTCATTCACTGCATCCCATTTCACGCAGTCACTGCATCCCATTTCACTCAGTCACTGCATCCCATTCCACTCAGTCACTGCATCCCATTTCACTCAGTCAGTGCGTCACATTTCACTCAGGCACTGTATCCCATTTCACTCAGGCACTGTATCCCATTTCCCTAAGTCACTGCACCCAAAGCCCGCTCAGGCACTGCATCCCTATTAACTCAGTCACTCCTTCCCAGTACCTCCGTCACTGCATCCCATTTCACTCAGTCAATGCTTCATTTTCCATCAGTCATCCCATTCCACTCAGTCACTGCATACCATTTCACTCAGTCAGTGCATCACATTTCCCTCAGTCACTGCATCCCATTTCCTCAGTCACTGCATCTCCTTTCCACAGTCACGGCAATTCCATTTCACTCAGTCACTGTATCCCATTTCACTCAGTCACTGCGTCCCATTTCCATCAGTCACTGCATCTCCTTCATCACAGTCACTGCATCCCATTTCACACAGCCACTGCATCCCATTTCACTCAATGCTTCACTTTACACTCAGTCAGGGCATCCCATTTCCATCAGTCACTACGTCCCATTTCCTCAGTCACTGCATCTCCTTTCCACAGTCACGGCAATCCCATTTCACTCCGTCACTGCATCCCATTTCCCACAGTGACTGCATCCCATTTCCCACAGTCACTGCATCCCATTTCCCTCAGTCACTGCATCCCATTGCCCTCAGTCACTGCATCCCATTGCCCTCAGTCACTGCATCCCATTGCCCTCAGTCACTGCATCCCATTTCCCACAGTGACTGCATCCCATTTCCCACAGTCACTGCATCCCATTGCCCTCAGTCACTGCATCTCATTGCCCTCAGCCACTGCATCCCACTTCACTCAGTCACTGCATCACCTTTCAACAGCCACAGCAATCCCATTTCGCACTGTCACTGCATCCAATTTCCTCAGTCACTGCATCTCCTTTCCACAGCCACGGCAATCCCATTTCACTCAGTCCCTGCATCTCATTTCACTCAGTCCCTGCATCTCATTTCACTCAGTCACTGAATCCCATTTCACAGAGTCAGCGCATCCCATTTCCCACAGTCACTGCATCCCATTTCCCTCAGTCACTGCATCCCATTGCCCTCAGTCACTGCATCCCATTTCCCACAGTGACTGCATCCCACTTCCCTCAGTCACTGCATCCCATTGCCCTCAGTCACTGCATCCCATTGCCCTCAGTCACTGCATCCCATTGCCCTCAGCCACTGCATCCCACTTCACTCAGTCAGTGCATCTCCTTTCCAAAGTCACGGCAATTCCATTTCACTCAGTCACTGCATCCATTTCCATCAGTCACTGCATCCCATTACCCTCAGTCACTGCATCCCATTACCCTCAGTCGCAGCATCCCATTTCCCACAGACACTGCATTTCACTTCCCTTAGTCACGGCATCTCATTTCCAACAGTCACTGCATCCCATTTCACTCCCCACTGCATCGCATTTCACTCAGTCACTGCATCCCATTTCACTCAGTCACTGCATCCCATTTCACTCAGTCACTGCATCCCATTCCACTCAGTCACTGCATCCCATTCCACTCAGTCACTGCATCCCATTCCACTCAGTCACTGCATCCCATTCCACTCAGTCACTGCATACCATTTCCCTCAGTCACTGTATCCCATTTCCTCAGTCACTGCATCTCCTTTCCACAGTCACGGCAATTCCATTTCACTCAGTCACTGTGTCCCATTTCACTCAGTCACTGCGTCCCATTTCCATCAGTCACTGCATCCCATTTCCCACTGTCACTGCATCCCATTTTACTCAATCACTGCATCTCCTTCACCACAGTCACTGCATCCCATTTCACACAGCCACTGCATCCCATTTCACTCAATGCTTCACTTTACACTCAGTCAGGGCATCCCATTTCCATCAGTCACTGCGTCCCATTTCCTCAGTCACTGCATCTCCTTTCCACAGTCACGGCAATCCCATTTCACTCAGTCACTGCATCCCATTTCCCACAGTGACAGCACCCCATTTCCCACAGTCACTACATCCCATTTCCCTCAGTCACTGCATCCCATTGCCCTCAGTCACTGCATCCCATTTCCCACAGTGACTGCATCCCATTTCCCACAGTCACTGCATCCCATTTTTCCTCAGTCAATGCATCCCATTGCCCTCAGTCACTGCATCTCATTGCCCTCAGCCACAGCAATCCAATTTCACTCAGTCACTGCATCCCATTTCACTCAATCACTGCATCCCATTTCACAGAGTCAGCGCATCCCATTTCCCACTGTCACTGCATCCAATTTCCTCAGTCACTGCATCTCCTTTCCACAGTCACGGCAATCCCATTTCACTCAGTCACTGCATCCCATTTCACAGAGTCAGCGCATCCCATTTCCCACAGTCACTGCATCCCATTTCCCTCAGTCACTGCATCCCATTGCCCTCAGTCACTGCATCCCATTGCCCTCAGTCACTGCATCCCATTGCCCTCAGTCACTGCATCCCATTGCCCACAGTGACTGCATCCCATTTCCCTCAGTCACTGCATCCCATTGCCCTCAGTCACTGCAACCCATTGCCCTCAGCCACTGCATCCCACTTCACTCAGTCAGTGCATCTCCTTTCCAAAGTCACGGCAATTCCATTTCACTCAGTCACTGCGTCCCATTTCACACAGTCACTGCATCCATTTCCATCAGTCACTGCATCCCATTACCCTCAGTCACTGCATCCCATTACCCTCAGTCGCAGCACCCCAATTCCCACAGACACTGAATTTCCTTTCCCTTAGTCACTGCATCTCATTTCCAACAGTCACTGCATCCCATTTCACTCCCCACTGCATCCCATTTCACTCAGCCACTGCATCCAATTTCACTCAGCCACTGCATCCCAGTTCACATAGTCACCGCATCCCAGTTCACAGAGTCACCACATCCCAGTTCACCAAGTCACCGCATCCCAGTTCCATCAGTCACTGTATCCGATTTCAATCAGACACTGCGCGCATTTCACTCAGTCACTGCATCTCATTTCACTCATTCACTGCATCCCATTTCACGCAGTCACTGCATCGCATTTCACTCAGTCACTGCATCCCATTTCACGCAGTCACTGCATCCCATTCCACTCAGTCACTGCATCACATTTCCCTCAGTCACTGCATCTCATTTCCTCAGTCACTGCATTTCCTTTCCACAGTCACGGCAAGTCCATTTCACTCAGTCACTGCGTCCCATTTCACTCAGTCACTGCGTCCCATTTCCATCAGTCACTGCGTCCCATTTCCCACTGTCACTGCATCCCATTTCCCAGTCACTGCATCCCATTTCCCTCAGTCACTCCATCCCATTTCCAAGAGTCGCAGCATCCTTTATCCCCCAGACACTGCATTTCCTTTCCTTAAGACACTGCATCGCATTTCACTCAGTCACTGCATCCCATTTCACTCAGTCACTGCATCCATTTCCATCAGTCACTGCATCCCACTGCCCTCAGTCACTGCCTCCCATTGCCCTCGGTCGCAGCATCCCATTTCCTACAGACACTGCATTTCCTTTCCCTTAGTCACTGCATCTCATTTCCACCAGTCACTGCATCCCATTTCACTCCCCACTGCATCCCATTTCACTCAGCCACTGCATCCCATTTCACTCAGCCACTGCATCTCAGTTCACTCAGCTACTGCATCCCAGTTCACATAGTCACCGCATCCCAGTTCACAGTCACCGCATCCCAGTTAACAAAGTCACCGCATCCCAGTTCCGTCAGTCACTGCATCCCAGTTCCATCAGTCACTGTATCCGATTTCTATCAGTCACTGCGCGCATTTCACGCAGTCACTGCATCGCATTTCACTCAGTCACTGCATCCCATTTCACCCAGTCAGTGCATCCCATTTCACCCAGTCAGTGCATCCCATTTCACTCAGTCACTGCATCCCATTGCCCTCAGTCACTGCATCCCATTTCACTCAGTCACTGCATCCCATTACCCTCAGTCACTGCATCCCATTACCCTCAGTCACTGCATCCCATTAACTTCAGTCGCAGGATCCAATTTCAAACAGACACTGCATCACATTTCCGTCAGTCACTGCATCCCATTTCCCTCAGTCACTGCATGCCATTTACATCAGTCACTGCATCTCATTTCACTCAGACACTGCATCCCATTTCCCTCAGTCACTGCATCCCATTTCACTCAGTCACTGCATCCCATTTCACTCAGTCACCGCATCCCATTACCCTCAGTCACTGCATCCCATTAACTTCAGTCGCAGGATCCAATTTCAAACAGACACTGCATCCCATTTCCGTCAGTCACTGCATGCCATTTCCATCAGTCAGTGCATCTCATTTCACTCAGTCACTGCATCCCATTTCCCTCAGTCGCAGCATCCCATTTCCCACAGACACTGCATTTCCTTTCCTGAAGCCACTTTCACTCAGTCACTGCTCCCCAAGCTCGCTCGGGCACTGCATCCCTATTAACTCAGTCACTCCTTCCCACTACCTCAGTCACTGCATCCATTTCCATCAGTCAGTGCATCCCATTACCCTCAGGCACTGCATCCCATTAGCCTCAGTCGCAGCATCCCATTTCCCTCAGACACTGCATTTCCTTTCCCTAAGTCACTGCATCTCATTTCCACCAGTCACTGCATCCCATTTCACTCCCCACTGCATCTCATTTCACTCATTCACTGCATCCCACTTCCCTCAGTCACTGCATCCCATTGCCCTCAGTCACTGCATCCCATTGCCCTCAGTCACTGCATCCCATTGCCCTCAGCCACTGCATCCCACTTCACTCAGTCAGCGCATCTCCTTTCCAAAGTCACGGCAATTCCATTTCACTCAGTCACTGCATCCATTTCCATCAGTCACTGCATCCCATTACCCTCAGTCACTGCATCCCATTACCCTCAGTCACTGCATCCCATTACCCTCAGTCGCAGCATCCCATTTCCCACAGACACTGCATTTCCATTCCCTTAGTCACGGCATCTCATTTCCAACAGTCACTGCATCCCATTTCACTCCCCACTGCATCGCATTTCACTCAGTCACTGCATCCCATTTCACTCAGTCACTGCATCCCATTTCACTCAGTCACTGCATCCCATTTCACTCAGTCACTGCATCCCATTCCACTCAGTCACTGCATCCCATTCCACTCAGTCACTGCATCCCATTCCACTCAGTCACTGCATCCCATTCCACTCAGTCACTGCATCCCATTCCACTCAGTCACTGCATCCCATTCCACTCAGTCACTGCATACCATTTCCCTCAGTCACTGTATCCCATTTCCTCAGTCACTGCATCTCCTTTCCACAGTCACGGCAATTCCATTTCACTCAGTCACTGTGTCCCATTTCACTCAGTCACTGCGTCCCATTTCCATCAGTCACTGCATCCCATTTCCCACTGTCACTGCATCCCATTTTACTCAATCACTGCATCTCCTTCACCACAGTCACTGCATCCCATTTCACACAGCCACTGCATCCCATTTCACTCAATGCTTCACTTTACACTCAGTCAGGGCATCCCATTTCCATCAGTCACTGCGTCCCATTTCCTCAGTCACTGCATCTCCTTTCCACAGTCACGGCAATCCCATTTCACTCAGTCACTGCATCCCATTTCCCACAGTGACAGCACCCCATTTCCCACAGTCACTACATCCCATTTCCCTCAGTCACTGCATCCCATTGCCCTCAGTCACTGCATCCCATTTCCCACAGTCACTGCATCCCATTTCCCACAGTGACTGCATCCCATTTCCCACAGTCACTGCATCCCATTTTTCCTCAGTCAATGCATCCCATTGCCCTCAGTCACTGCATCTCATTGCCCTCAGCCACAGCAATCCCATTTCACTCAGTCACTGCATCCCATTTCACTCAATCACTGCATCCCATTTCACAGAGTCAGCGCATCCCATTTCCCACTGTCACTGCATCCAATTTCCTCAGTCACTGCATCTCCTTTCCACAGTCACGGCAATCCCATTTCACTCAGTCACTGCATCCCATTTCACAGAGTCAGCGCATCCCATTTCCCACAGTCACTGCATCCCATTTCCCTCAGTCACTGCATCCCATTGCCCTCAGTCACTGCATCCCATTGCCCTCAGTCACTGCATCCCATTGCCCACAGTGACTGCATCCCATTTCCCTCAGTCACTGCATCCCATTGCCCTCAGTCACTGCAACCCATTGCCCTCAGCCACTGCATCCCACTTCACTCAGTCAGTGCATCTCCTTTCCAAAGTCACGGCAATTCCATTTCACTCAGTCACTGCGTCCCATTTCACACAGTCACTGCATCCATTTCCATCAGTCACTGCATCCCATTACCCTCAGTCACTGCATCCCATTACCCTCAGTCGCAGCACCCCAATTCCCACAGACACTGAATTTCCTTTCCCTTAGTCACTGCATCTCATTTCCAACAGTCACTGCATCCCATTTCACTCCCCACTGCATCCCATTTCACTCAGCCACTGCATCCAATTTCACTCAGCCACTGCATCCCAGTTCACATAGTCACCGCATCCCAGTTCACAGAGTCACCACATCCCAGTTCACCAAGTCACCGCATCCCAGTTCCATCAGTCACTGTATCCGATTTCAATCAGACACTGCGCGCATTTCACTCAGTCACTGCATCTCATTTCACTCATTCACTGCATCCCATTTCACGCAGTCACTGCATCGCATTTCACTCAGTCACTGCATCCCATTTCACGCAGTCACTGCATCCCATTCCACTCAGTCACTGCATCACATTTCCCTCAGTCACTGCATCTCATTTCCTCAGTCACTGCATCTCCTTTCCACAGTCATGGCAAGTCCATTTCACTCAGTCACTGCGTCCCATTTCACTCAGTCACTGCGTCCCATTTCCATCAGTCACTGCGTCCCATTTCCCACTGTCACTGCATCCCATTTCCCAGTCACTGCATCCCATTTCCCTCAGTCACTCCATCCCATTTCCAAGAGTCGCAGCATCCTTTATCCCCCAGACACTGCATTTCCTTTCCTTAAGACACTGCATCGCATTTCACTCAGTCACTGCATCCCATTTCACTCAGTCACTGCATCCATTTCCATCAGTCACTGCATCCCACTGCCCTCAGTCACTGCCTCCCATTGCCCTCGGTCGCAGCATCCCATTTCCTACAGACACTGCATTTCCTTTCCCTTAGTCACTGCATCTCATTTCCACCAGTCACTGCATCCCATTTCACTCCCCACTGCATCCCATTTCACTCAGCCACTGCATCCCATTTCACTCAGCCACTGCATCTCAGTTCACTCAGCTACTGCATCCCAGTTCACATAGTCACCGCATCCCAGTTCACAGTCACCGCATCCCAGTTAACAAAGTCACCGCATCCCAGTTCCGTCAGTCACTGCATCCCAGTTCCATCAGTCACTGTATCCGATTTCTATCAGTCACTGCGCGCATTTCACGCAGTCACTGCATCGCATTTCACTCAGTCACTGCATCCCATTTCACCCAGTCAGTGCATCCCATTTCACCCAGTCAGTGCATCCCATTTCACTCAGTCACTGCATCCCATTCCACTCAGTCACTGCATCCCATTTCACTCAGTCACTGCATCCCATTTCACTCAGTCACTGCATCCGATTTCCCTCAGTCACTGCATACCATTGCCCTCAGTCACTGCATCCCATTTCACTCAGTCACTGCATCCCATTACCCTCAGTCACTGCATCCCATTACCCTCAGTCACTGCATCCCATTAACTTCAGTCGCAGGATCCAATTTCAAACAGACACTGCATCACATTTCCGTCAGTCACTGCATCCCATTTCCCTCAGTCACTGCATGCCATTTACATCAGTCACTGCATCTCATTTCACTCAGACACTGCATCCCATTTCCCTCAGTCACTGCATCCCATTTCACTCAGTCACTGCATCCCATTTCACTCAGTCACTGCATCCCATTACCCTCAGTCACTGCATCCCATTAACTTCAGTCGCAGGATCCAATTTCAAACAGACACTGCATCCCATTTCCGTCAGTCACTGCATGCCATTTCCATCAGTCAGTGCATCTCATTTCACTCAGTCACTGCATCCCATTTCCCTCAGTCGCAGCATCCCATTTCCCACAGACACTGCATTTCCTTTCCTGAAGCCACTTTCACTCAGTCACTGCTCCCCAAGCCCGCTCGGGCACTGCATCCCTATTAACTCAGTCACTCCTTCCCACTACCTCAGTCACTGCATCCATTTCCATCAGTCAGTGCATCCCATTACCCTCAGGCACTGCATCCCATTAGCCTCAGTCGCAGCATCCCATTTCCCTCAGACACTGCATTTCCTTTCCCTAAGTCACTGCATCTCATTTCCACCAGTCACTGCATCCCATTTCACTCCCCACTGCATCTCATTTCACTCATTCACTGCATCCCATTTCACGCAGTCACTGCATCCCATTTCACTCAGTCACTGCATCCCATTTCACTCAGTCACTGCATCCCATTTCATTCAATCACTGCATCTCCTTCACCACAGTCACTGCATCCCATTCCCCACAGACACGGCATCCCATTCACTTGAGTCTCAGAATCCCAGTTCACACAGACACTGCATCCCATTTCACACAGTGACTGCATCCCATTTCACACAGCCAGTGCATCCCATTTCACACAGCCACTGCATCCCATTTCACACAGCCACTGCATCCCATTTCACACAGCCACTGCATCCCATTTCACTCAATGCTTCACTTTGCACACAGTCAAGGCATCCCTTTCCATCAGTCACTGCGTCCCATTTCCTCAGTCACTGCATCTCCTTTCCACAGTCACGGCAATCCCATTTCACTCAGTCACTGCATCCCATTTCACAGAGTCACTGCATCTCCTTTCCATCAGTCACTGCGTCCCATTTCACTCAGTCACTGCGTCCCATATCCATCAGTCACTGCATCCCATTGTCCTCAGTCACTGCATCCCATTGTCCTCAGTCACTGCATCCGATTCCCCTCAGTCACGGCATCCTATTTCACTCAGTAACTGCATCCCAATACCCTCAGTCACTGCATCCCATTAACTTCAGTCGCAGGATCCCATTTCAAACAGACACTGCATCCCATTTCCGTCAGTCACTGCATACCATTTCCATCAGTCACTGCATCCCAGTTCACTCAGTCTCGGCATCTCATTTCCCTCAGTCACTGCATCCCCTTTCCACAGTCACGGCAATCCCATTTCACTCAGTCACTGCATCCCATTTCACAGAGTCACTGCATCTCCTTTCAATCAGTCACTGCGTCCCATTTCACTCAGTCACTGCGTCCCATTTCCTCAGTCACTGCAACTCCTTTCCACAGTCACAGCAATCCCATTTCACTCAGTCACTGCATCCCATTTCCCACTGTCACTGCATCCCATTTCCCTCAGTCACTGCATCCCATTTCCCTCAGTCACTGCATCCCATTTCCCTCAGTCACTGCATCCCATTTCCCTCAGTCACTGCATCCCATTTCACTCAGTCACTGCATCCCATTTCACTCAGTCACTGCATCCCATTTCACTCAGTCACTGCATCCCATTTCACTCAGTCACTGCATCCCATTTCCCTCAGTCACTGCATCCGATTTCCCTCAGTCACTGCATACCATTGCCCTCAGTCACTGCATCCCATTTCACTCAGTCACTGCATCCCATTACCGTCAGTCACTGCATCCCATTAACTTCAGTCGCAGGATCCAAATTCAAACAGACACTGCATCCCATTTCCGTCAGACACTGCATGCCATTTCCATCAGTCACTGCATCCCATTTCCCTCAGTCACTGCAACCCATTTCCCTCAGTCACTGCATCCGATTTCCCTCAGTCACTGCATACCATTGCCCTCAGTCACTGCATCCCATTTCACTCAGTCACTGCATCCCATTACCCTCAGTCACTGCATCCCATTAACTTCAGTCGCAGGATCCAATTTCAAACAGACACTGCATCACATTTCCGTCAGTCACTGCATCCCATTTCCCTCAGTCACTGCATGCCATTTACATCAGTCACTGCATCTCATTTCACTCAGACACTGCATCCCATTTCACTCAGTCACTGCATCCCATTTCACTCAGTCACTGCATCCCATTACCCTCAGTCACTGCATCCCATTACCCTCAGTCACTGCATCCCATTAACTTCAGTCGCAGGATCCAATTTCAAACAGACACTGCATCCCATTTCCGTCAGTCACTGCATGCCATTTCCATCAGTCAGTGCATCTCATTTCACTCAGTCACTGCATCCCATTTCCCTCAGTCGCAGCATCCCATTTCCCACAGACACTGCATTTCCTTTCCTGAAGCCACTTTCACTCAGTCACTGCTCCCCAAGCCCGCTCGGGCACTGCATCCCTATTAACTCAGTCACTCCTTCCCACTACCTCAGTCACTGCATCCATTTCCATCAGTCAGTGCATCCCATTACCCTCAGGCACTGCATCCCATTAGCCTCAGTCGCAGCATCCCATTTCCCTCAGACACTGCATTTCCTTTCCCTAAGTCACTGCATCTCATTTCCACCAGTCACTGCATCCCATTTCACTCCCCACTGCATCTCATTTCACTCATTCACTGCATCCCATTTCACGCAGTCACTGCATCCCATTTCACTCAGTCACTGCATCCCATTTCACTCAGTCACTGCATCCCATTTCACTCAGTCACTGCATCCCATTTCACTCAGTCACTGCATCCCATTCCACTCAGTCACTGCATCCCATTCCACTCAGTCACTGCATCCCATTTCACTCAGTCACTGCATCCCATTTCACTCAGTCACTGCATCCCATTTCAATCAGTCAGTGCATCACATTTCACTTAGGCACTGTATCCCATTTCCCTCACTCACTGCACCCCAAGTCCGCTTGGGCACTGCATCCCCATCAACTCAGTCACTCCTTCCCTGTACCTCAGTCACTGCATACCATTTCCTTCTGGTACTGCATCACATTTCCTTCAGACACTGCAGCTCATGTCACTCTGGCACTGCATCCAATTTCCCTAAGTCACTGCATCTCATTTAACTCATTCACTGCATCAAATTTCCCTCAATCACTGCATCCCATTTCACTCAGTCACTGCATCCCATTTACCTCAGTCACTGCATCCAATTTCCCTTAGTCACTGCATCCCATTTCCCTTAGTCACTTCATCCCATGTCCCTCAGTCACTGCATCCCATGTCCCTCAGTCACTGCATCCCATTTCACTCAGTCACTGCATCCCATTTCACTCAGTCACTGCATCCCATTTCATTCAATCACTGCATCTCCTTCACCACAGTCACTGCATCTCATTCCCCACAGACACGGCATCCCATTCACTTGAGTCTCAGAATCCCAGTTCACACAGACACTGCATCCCATTTCACAGTGACTGCATCCCATTTCACACAGCCAGTGCATCCCATTTCACACAGCCACTGCATCCCATTTCACACAGCCACTGCATCCCATTTCACACAGCCACTGCATCCCATTTCACACAGCCACTGCATCCCATTTCACTCAATGCTTCACTTTGCACACAGTCAAGGCATCCCTTTCCATCAGTCACTGCGTCCCATTTCCTCAGTCACTGCATCTCCTTTCCACAGTCACGGCAATCCCATTTCACTCAGTCACTGCATCCCATTTCACAGAGTCACTGCATCTCCTTTCCATCAGTCACTGCGTCCCATTTCACTCAGTCACTGCGTCCCATATCCATCAGTCACTGCATCCCATTGCCCTCAGTCACTGCATCCCATTGCCCTCAGTCACTGCATCCCATTGTCCTCAGTCACTGCATCCCATTGTCCTCAGTCACTGCATCCCATTGTCCTCAGTCACTGCATCCGATTCCCCTCAGTCACGGCATCCTATTTCACTCAGTAACTGCATCCCAATACCGTCAGTCACTGCATCCCATTAACTTCAGTCGCAGGATCCCATTTCAAACAGACACTGCATCCCATTTCCGTCAGTCACTGCATACCATTTCCATCAGTCACTGCATCCCAGTTCACTCAGTCTCGGCATCTCATTTCCCTCAGTCACTGCATCCCCTTTCCACAGTCACGGCAATCCCATTTCACTCAGTCACTGCATCCCATTTCACAGAGTCACTGTATCTCCTTTCAATCAGTCACTGCGTCCCATTTCCCTCAGTCACTGCATCCCCTTTCCACAGTCACGGCAATCCCATTTCACTCAGTCACTGCATCCCATTTCACAGAGTCACTGCATCTCCTTTCAATCAGTCACGGCAATCCCATTTCAATCAGTCACTGCATCCCGTTTCACTCAATCACTGCATCCCATTTCACAGAGTCACTGCATCTCCTTTCCATCAGTCACTGCGTCCCATTTCACTCAGTCACTGCGTCCCATTTCCCACTGTCACTGCATCCCATTTCCCTCAGTCACTGCATCCCATTTCCCTCAGTCACTGCATCCCATTTCCCTCAGTCACTGCATCCCATTTCACTCAGTCACTGCATCCCATTTCCCTCAGTCACTGCATCCGATTTCCCTCAGTCACTGCATACCATTGCCTTCAGTCACTGCATCCCATTTCACTCAGTCACTGCATCCCATTACCCTCAGTCACTGCATCCCATTAACTTCAGTCGCAGGATCCAATTTCAAACAGACACTGCATCACATTTCCGTCAGTCACTGCATCCCATTTCCCTCAGTCACTGCATGCCATTTACATCAGTCACTGCATCTCATTTCACTCAGACACTGCATCCCATTTCCCTCAGTCACTGCATCCCATTTCACTCAGTCACTGCATCCCATTACCCTCAGTCACTGCATCCCATTAACTTCAGTCGCAGGATCCAATTTCAAACAGACACTGCATCCCATTTCCGTCAGTCACTGCATGCCATTTCCATCAGTCAGTGCATCTCATTTCACTCAGTCACTGCATCCCATTTCCCTCAGTCGCAGCATCCCATTTCCCACAGACACTGCATTTCCTTTCCTGAAGCCACTTTCACTCAGTCACTGCTCCCCAAGCCCGCTCGGGCACTGCATCCCTATTAACTCAGTCACTCCTTCCCACTACCTCAGTCACTGCATCCATTTCCATCAGTCAGTGCATCCCATTACCCTCAGGCACTGCATCCCATTAGCCTCAGTCGCAGCATCCCATTTCCCTCAGACACTGCATTTCCTTTCCCGAAGTCACTGCATCTCATTTCCACCAGTCATTGCATCCCATTTCACTCCCCACTGCATCTCATTTCACTCATTCACTGCATCCCATTTCACGCAGTCACTGCATCCCATTTCACTCAGTCACTGCATCCCATTTCACTCAGTCACTGCATCCCATTCCACTCAGTCACTGCATCCCATTTCACTCAGTCACTGCATCCCATTTCACTCAGTCACTGCATCCCATTTCAATCAGTCAGTGCATCACATTTCACTCAGGCACTGTATCCCATTTCCCTAAGTCACTGCACACCAAACCCGCTCGGGCACTGCATCCCTATTAATTCAGTCACTGCTTCCCCGTACCTCAGTCACTGCATCGCATTTTACTCAGCCACTGCATCCCATTTCACACAGTCACCGCATCCCAGTTCACACAGTCACCGCATCCCAGTTCACACAGCCACTGCATCCCATTTCAAACAGTCACTGCATCTCATTTCACTGATTCAATGCTTCACATTCCACTCAGTCACCGCTTCCCATTTCCCACAGTCACTGCATCTCCTTTCCTCAGTCACTGCATCCCATTTCACTCAGTCACTGCAGGCCATTTCCCTCAGTCACTGCATCCCATTACCCTCAGTCACTGCATCACAGCACGCTCAGTCACAGCATCCCATTTCCAACAGTCACTGCATCCCATTCCCCTCAGTCACTGCATCCCATTACCCTGAGTCACAGTATGCCATTTCACACAGTCACTGCATCTCCTTTCCCTCAGTCACTGCATCCCTTTGCCAACAGTCAATGCAATCCATTTCCAACAGTCACTGCATCCCATTTCAAAGAGTCAGTGCATCCCATTTAACTCAGCCACTGAATCCCATTTCCCTCAGTCACAGCAACCCACATCACTCAATCACTGCAGGCCATTTCACTCATTGACTGCATCCCATTTCACTCTGACACTGCGTCCCATTTCCCTCAGTCACTGCATCTCATTTCCCTCAGTCACTGCATCCCATTTCCCTCAGTCACTGCATCTCATTTCATTCAGGCACTGTATCCCATTTCCCTCACTCACTGCACCACAAGTCCGCTCGGGCACTGCGACCCCATGAACTCAGTCACTCCTTCCCAGTACCTCAGTCACTGCGTCCCATTTCCATCAGGTACTGCATCACAATTCCATCAGACACTGCAGTTCATGTCACTCTGTCACTGAATCCCATTTCCCTCAGTCACTGCATCCCATTTCACACAGTCACTGCATCCCATTTCCCTCAGTCACTGCATCCCATTTCCCTCAGTCACTGCATCCCATTTCCCTCAGTCACTGCATCCCATTTCCCTCAGTCACTGCATCCCATTTCCCTCAGTCACTGCATCTCATTTCCCTCAGTCACTGCATCCCATTTCCCTCAGTCACTGCAACCCATTTCCCTCAGTCAATGTATCCCATTTGCATCAGTCACTGCATCCCATTTCACTCAATCACTGCATCCCATTTCCCTCAGTCACTGCATCCCATTTCCCTGAGTCACTGCTTCCCATTTCCCTCAGTCAATGCATCCCATTTCCCTCAGTCACTGCATCCCATTTCCCTCAGTCACTGCATCCCATTTCCCTCAGTCACTGCATCCCATTTCACACAACCACTGCATCCCATTTCACTCAGACACTGCATCTCATTTCCCTCAGTCACCGCATCCCATTTCCATCAGTCACCGCATCACATTTCCGTCAGTCACTGCATCACATTTCCGTCAGTCACTGCATCCCATTTCCTTCAGTCAAGGCATCCCATTTCCGTGTGTCACTGCATCCCAATTCACTCAGTCACTGCATCCCATTTTCATCAGTCACTATATCCCATTTCCATCAGTCATTGCAACCCATTTTCCCTCAGTCACTGCATCCCATTTCCCACAGTCACTGCATCCCATTTCCATCAGTCACTATATCCCATTTCCATCAGTCATTACAACCCATTTTCCCTCAGTCACTGCATCACATTTCACTCAGTCACTGCATCACATTTCACTCAGTCGCTGCATCCCCTTCACCATAGTCACTGCATCCCATTTCCATCAGTCACTGTTTCCCGTATCTCACAGACAGTGCATTCAATGCTTCTCATTTTACTCAGTCTCTGCAGCTCATGTCGCTCTGTCAATGCATCCAATTTCCATCAGTCAGTGCATCGCATTTCACTCAGTCACTGCATCGCATTTCACTCAGTCACTGCATCGCATTTCATTCAGTCACTCCTACCCAGTACCTCAGTCACTGCATCCCATTTTCCTCAGTCACTGCATCACATTTCAATCAGACACTGCATCTCATTTCACTCAGTCACTGCGCCTCATGTCACTCTGTCACTGCATCCAATTTCCATCAGTCACTGCATCGCATTTAACGCAGTCACTGCATCCCATTTCACTCAGTCACTGCATCCCATTTCACTCAGGCTCTGCATCCCATTTCCCTCAGGCACTGCATCCCATTTCCCTCAGGCACTGCATCCCATTTCCCTCAGTCACTGCATCTCATTTCTTTCAGTCACTGCATCCCATTTCCCTCAGTCACTGAAACCCATTTCCCTCAGTCAATGTAACCCATTTGCATCAGTCACTGCATCCCATTTCACACAATCACTGCATCCCATTTCACTCAGACACTGCATCTCATTTCCTTCAGTCACTGCATCCCATTTCTCTCAGTCACTGCGTCCCATTTCCATCAGTCACTGCATCACATTTCCGTCAATCACTGCATCACATTCCCGTCAGTCAAGGCATCCCATTTCCGTGTGTCACTGCATTCCAATTCACTCAGTCACTGCATCGCATTTCCCACAGTCACTGTATCCCATTTCCATCAGTCACTATATCCCATTTCCATCAGTCATTGCAACCCATTTTCCCTCAGTCACTGCATCCCATTTCACACAATCAGTGCATCCCATTTCATTCAGTGACTGCATCACATTTCACTCAGTCACTGCATCCCATTTCCCTCAGTCAGTGCATCTCATTTCCATCAGTCACTGCATCACATTTCCGACAGTCACTGCATCCCATTTCACTCAGTCACTGCATCCCATTTCACTCAGTCACTGCATCCCATTACCCTCAGTCACTGCATCCCATTACCCTCAGTCACTGCATCCCATTGACTTCAGTCGCAGGATCATATTTCAAACAGACACTGCATCCCATTTTCCTCAGTCACTGCATCCCATTTCACTCAGTCACTGCATCCCATTTCCCTCAGTCACTGCATCCCACTTCCCTCAGTCACTGCATCCCACTTCCCACAGTGACTGCATCCGATTTCCCACAGTCAGTGCATCCCATTGCCCTCAGTCACTGCATCCCATTGCCCTCAGTCACTGCATCCCCTTGACCTCAGCCACTGCATCCCACTTCACTCAGTCACTGCGTCTCCTTTCCACAGTCACAGCAATCCCATTTCCCTCAGTCACTGCATCCCATTTCACAGAGTCACTGCATCCCATTTCCCTCAGTCATTGCATCCCATTGCCCTCAGCCACTGCATCCCACTTCACTCATTCAGTGCATCTCCTTTCACAGTCACGGCAATTCCATTTCACTCAGTCACTGCGTCCCATTTCACTCAGTCACTGCGTCCCATTTCCATCAGTCACTGCATCCCATTTCCCACTGTCACTGCACCACATTTCCCAGTCACTGCATCCCATTTCCCTCAGTCACTTCATCCCATTTCCTTCAGTCACTGCATCCCATTTCCTCAGTCAGTGCATCTCCTTTCCACAGTCACGGCAATTCCATTTCACTCAGTCACTGCGTCCCATTTCACTCAGTCACTGCGTCCCATTTCCATCAGTCACTGCATCCCATTTCCCACTGTCACTGCATCCCATTTCCCAGTCACTGCATTCCATTTCCCTCAGTCACTGCATCCCATTTCCTCAGTCACTGCATCTCCTTTCCACAGTCACGGCAATTACATTTCACTCAGTCACTGCGTCCCATTTCACTCAGTCACTGCGTCCCATTTCCATCAGTCACTGCATCCCATTTCCAACTGTCACTGCATCCCATTTCCCAGTCACTGCGTCCCATTTCCCTCAGTCACTGCATCCCATTTCCCTCAGTCACTGCATCCCATTGCACTCAGTCAGTGCGTCACATTTCACTGAGGCACTGTATCCCCTTTCCCTAAGTCACTGCACCCCAAACCCGCTCGGCACTGCATCCCTATTAACTCAGTCACTCCTTCCCAGTACCTCCATCACTGCATCCAATTTCACTCAGTCACTGCTTCCATTACCCTCAGTCCCAGCATCCCATTTCCCACAGACACTGCATTTCATTTCCCTAAGACACTGCATCTTATTTCCACCAGTCACTGCATCAAATTTCATTCCCCACTGCACCTCATTTCACGCAGTCACTGCATCGCATTTCACTCAGTCACTGCATCCCATTTCACTCAGTCACTGCATCCCATTTCGCTCAGACACTGCATCCCATTTCCGTCAGTCACTCCATCCCATTTCCGTCAGTCACTCCATCCCATTTCCCTCAGTCGCAGCATCGTACATCCCACAGACACTGCATTTCCTTTCCTTAAGACAGTGCATCGCATTTCACTCAGTCACTGCATCCCATTTCACTCAATCACTGCATCATCTTCAGCTCAGTCACTGCATCCCATTTCACTCAGTCACTGCATCCCATTTCCCACAGTCACTGCATCCCACTTCCCTCAGTCACTGCATCCCATTTCACTCCGTCACTGCATCCCATTTCGCTCAGTCACAGCATCCCATTTCGCTCAGACACTGCATCCCGTTTCCGTCAGTCACTCCATCCCATTTCCCTCAGTCGCAGCATCGTATATCCCACAGACACTGCATTTCCTTTCCTTAAGACACTGCATCCCATTTCACTCAGTCACTGCATCCATTTCCATCAGTCACTGCATCCTATTACCCTCAGTCACTGCATCCCATTACCCACAGTCGCAGCATCCCATTTCCCACAGACACTGCATTTCCTTTCCCTTAGTCACTGCATCTCAATTCCACCAGTCAGTGCATCCCATTTCACTCCCCACTGCATCCCATTTCACTCAGCCACTGCATCCCATTTCACTCAGCCACCGCATCCCAGTTCGCAAAGTCACCGCATCACAGTGCCGTCAGTCACTGCATCCCAGTTCCATCAGTCACTGTATCCGATTTCTATCAGTCACTGCGCGCATTTCACTCAGTCACTGCATCCCATTTCACTCAGTCACTGCATCCCATTCCACTCAGTCACTGCATCCCATTTTACTCAGTCAGTGCATCGCATTTCACTCAGGCACTGTATCCCATTTCCCGAAGTCACTGCACCCCAAACCCGCTCGGGCACTGCATCCCTATTAACTCAGTCACTCCTTCCCAGTACCTCCATCACTGCATCCCATTTCACTCAGACACTGCTTCCATTTCCATCAGTCACTGCATCCCATTACCCTCAGTCCCAGCATCCCATTTCCCACAGACACTGCATTTCATTTCCCTAAGACACTGCATCTTATTTCCACCAGTCACTGCATCAAATTTCATTCCCCACTGCATCTCATTTCACGCAGTCACTGCATCGCATTTCCCTCAGTCACTGCATCCCGTTGCCCTCAGTCACTGCATCCCGTTGCCCTCAGTCACTGCATCCCGTTGCCCTCAGTCACTGCATCCCGTTGCCCTCAGTCACTGCATCCCATTGCTCTCAGTCACTGCATCCCATTGCCCTCAGTCACTGCATCCCATTATCCTCAGTCACTGCATCCCATTTCACTCAGTCACTGCATCGCATTTCACGCAGTCACTGCATCGCATTTCACTCAGTCACTGCATCCCATTCCACTCAGTCACTGCATCTCATTTCCACAGTCACGGCAATTCCATTTCACTCAGTCACTGCGTCCCATTTCAATCAGTCACTGCATCCCATTTCCCACTGTCACTGCATACCATTTCCCAGTCACTGCATCCCATTTCCCTCAGTCACTGCATCACATTTCCCTCAGTCACTGCATCCCGTTGCCCTCAGTCACTGCATCCCGTTGCCCTCAGTCACTGCATCCCGTTGCCCTCAGTCACTGCATCCCGTTGCCCTCAGTCACTGCATCCCGTTGCCCTCAGTCACTGCATCCCATTGCCCTCAGTCACTGCATCCCATTATCCTCAGTCACTGCATCCCATTTCACTCAGTCACTGCATCGCATTTCACGCAGTCACTGCATCGCATTTCACTCAGTCACTGCATCCCATTCCACTCAGTCACTGCATCTCATTTCCACAGTCACGGCAATTCCATTTCACTCAGTCACTGCGTCCCATTAATATCAGTCACTGCATCCCATTTCCCACTGTCACTGCATACCATTTCCCAGTCACTGCATCCCATTTCCCTCAGTCACTGCATCACATTTCCCTCAGTCACTGCATCCCGTTGCCCTCAGTCACTGCATCCCATTGCCCTCAGTCACTGCATCCCATTGCCCTCAGTCACTGCATCCCATTGCCCTCAGTCACTGCATCCCATTGCCCTCAGTCACTGCATCCCATTATCCTCAGTCACTGCATCCCATTTCACTCAGTCACTGCATCCCATTTCACTCAGTCACTGCATCCCATTTCACTCAGTCACTGCATCCCATTTCACTCAGTCACTGCATCCCATTACCCTCAGTCACTGCATCCCATTACCCTCAGTCACTGCATCCCATTACCCTCAGTCACTGCATCCCATTAACTTCAGTCGCACGATCCCATTTCAAACAGACACTGCATCCCATTTCCGTCAGTCACTGCATCCCATTTCACTCAGTCACTGCATCCCATTTCCGTCAGTCACTGCATCCGATTTCCCTCAGTCGCAGCATCCTATATCCCACAGGCACTGCATTTCCTTTCCTTAAGACACTGCATCGCATTTCACTCAGTCACTGCATCGCATTTCACTCAGTCACTGCATCCATTTCCATCAGTCACTGCATCCCATGACCCTCAGTCACTGCATCCCATTACCCTCAGTCGCAGCATCCCATTTGCCACAGACACTGCATTTCCTTTCCCTTAGTCACTGCATCTCATTTCCAACAGTCACTGCATCCCATTTCACTCCCCACATCCCATTTCACTCAGCCACTGCATCCCATTTCACTCAGCCACTGCATCCCATTTCACTCAGCCACTGCATCCCATTTCACTCAGCCACTGCATCCCATTTCACATAGTCACCGCATCCCACTTCACATAGTCACCGCATCCCACTTCACACAGTCACCGCATCCCAGTTCACAAAGTCACCGCATCCCAGTTCCGTCAGTCACTGCATTCCAGTTCCATCAGTCACTGTATCCCATTTCTATCAGTCACTGCACGCATTTCACTCAGTCACTGCATCTCATTTCACTCATTCACTGCATCCCATTTCACTCAGTCAGTGCGTCACATTTCACTCAGTCAGTGCGTCACATTTCACTCAGGCACTGTATCCCATTTCCCTAAGTCACTGCACCCAAAGCCCGCCCGGGCACTGCATCCCTATTAACTCAGTCACTCCTTCCCAGTACCTCCATCACTGCATCCCATTACACTCAGTCACTGCTTCCATTTCCATCAGTCACTGCATCCCATTACCCTCAGTCATTGCATCCCATTACCCTCAGTCCCAGCATCCCATTTCCCACAGCCACTGCATCCCATTTCATTTCCCTAAGTCACTGCATCTCATTTCCACCAGTCACTGCATCCCATTTCATTCCCCACTGCATCTCATTTCACGCAGTCACTGCATCCCATTTCACTCAGTCACTGCATCCCATTACCCTCAGTCACTGCATCCCATTAACTTCAGTCGCAGGATCCCATTTCAAACAGACACTGTATACCATTTCCGTCAGTCACTGCATCCCATTTCCCTCAGTCACTGCACACCATTTCCCTCAGTCACTGCACACCATTTCCCTCAGTCACTGCACACCATTTCCCTCAGTCACTGCACACCATTTCCCTCAGTCACTGCACACCATTTCCCTCAGTCACTGCATCCCATTTCACTCAGTAACTGCATCCCATTGCCTCAGTCACTGCATCTCCTTTCCAGAGTCACGGCAATTCCATTTCCCACAGTGACTGCATCCCATTGCCCTCAGTCACTGCATCCCATTTCCCACTGTCACTGCATCCCATTTCCCAGTCACTGCATCCCATTTCCCTCAGTCACTGCATCCCATTGCCCTCAGTAACTGCATCCCATTGTCCTCAGTCACTGCATCCCATTTCACTCAGTCACTGCATCCCATTACCCTCAGTCACTGCATCCCATTAACTTCAGTCGCAGGATCCCATTTCAAACAGACACTGCATCCCATTTCCGTCAGTCACAGCATCACATTTCCCTCAGTCACTGCATACCATTTCCCTCAGTCACTGCATCTCATTTCACTCAGTCACTGCATCCCATTTCCCTCAGTCACTGCATCCCATTGCCCTCAGTCACTGCATCCCATTGTCCTCAGTCACTGCATCCCATTTCACTCAGTCACAGCATCCCATTACCCTCAGTCACTGCATCCCATTGACTTCAGTCGCAGGATCCCATTTCAAACAGACACTGCATCCCATTTCCCTCAGTCACTGCATCCCATTTCATTCAGTCACTGCATCCCATTTCACTCAGTCACTGCATCCCATTTCCCTCAGTCACTGCATCCCACTTCCCTCAGTCACTGCATCCCATTTCCAACAGTCACTGCATCCCATTTCCCTCAGTCACTGCATCCCGTTGGCCTCAGCCACTGCATCGCACTTCACTCAGTCACTGCATCTCCTTTCCACAGTCACAGCAATCCCATTTCCCTCAGCCACTGCATCCCATTTCCTCAGTCACTGCATCTCCTTTCCACAGTCACGGCAATCCCATTTCACAGAGTCACTGCATCCCATTTCACTCAGTCACTGCATCCCATTTCACAGAGTCACTGCATCCCATTTCACAGAGTCACTGCATCCCATTTCCACAGTCACTGCATCCCATTTCCCACAGTCACTGCATCCCATTGCCCTCAGTCACTGCATCCCATTTCCCACAGTGACTGCATCCCATTTCCCTCAGTCACTGCATCCCATTGCCCTCAGTCACTGCATCCCATTGCCCTCAGCCACTGCAACCCATTGCCCTCAGCCACAGCATCCCATTTCACGCAGCCACTGCATCCCATTTCACACAGCCACTGCATCTCATTTCACTCAATGCTTCACTTTATACTCAGTCAGGGCATCCCATTTCCATCAGTCAGTGCGTCCCATTTCCTCAGTCACTGCATCTCCTTTCCACAGTCAGGGCAATCCCATTTCACTCAGTCACTGCTTTCAATTTCACTCAGTCACTGCATCCCATTACCCTCAGTCACTGCATCCCATTAACTTCAGTCGCAGGATCCCATTTCAAACAGACACTGCATCCCATTTCCGTCAGTCACTGCATCCCATTGCCCACAGTCACTGCATCCTATTTCCCTCAGTCACTGCATCCCATTGCCCTCAGTCACTGCATCCCATTGTCCTCAGTCACTACATCCCATTGTCCTCAGTCACTACATCCCATTTCACTCAGTCACTGCATCCCATTACCCGCAGTCACTGCATCCCATTACCCGCAGTCACTGCATCCCATTAACTTCAGTCGCAGGATCCCATTTCAAACAGACACTGCATCCCATTTCCGTCAGTCACTGCATCCCATTTCCCTCAGTCACTGCATCCCACTTCACTCAGTCACTGCGTCTCCTATCCACAGTCACAGCAATCCCATTTCCCTCAGCAACTGCATCCCATTTCCTCAGTCACTGCATCTCCTTTCCACAGTCACGGCAATCCCATGTAACTCAGTCACTGCATCCCATTTCACTCAGTCACTGCATCCCATTTCACAGAGTCACTGCATCCCGTTGCCCTCAGTCACTGCATCCCGTTGCCCTCAGTCACTGCATCCCATTGCCCTCAGTCACTGCATCCCATTATCCTCAGTCACTGCATCCCATTTCACTCAGTCACTGCATCGCATTTCACGCAGTCACTGCATCGCATTTCACTCAGTCACTGCATCCCATTCCACTCAGTCACTGCATCTCATTTCCACAGTCACGGCAATTCCATTTCACTCAGTCACTGCGTCCCATTTCAATCAGTCACTGCATCCCATTTCCCACTGTCACTGCATACCATTTCCCAGTCACTGCATCCCATTTCCCTCAGTCACTGCATCACATTTCCCTCAGTCACTGCATCCCGTTGCCCTCAGTCACTGCATCCCGTTGCCCTCAGTCACTGCATCCCATTGCCCTCAGTCACTGCATCCCATTGCCCTCAGTCACTGCATCCCATTGCCCTCAGTCACTGCATCCCATTATCCTCAGTCACTGCATCCCATTTCACTCAGTCACTGCATCGCATTTCACGCAGTCACTGCATCGCATTTCACTCAGTCACTGCATCCCATTCCACTCAGTCACTGCATCTCATTTCCACAGTCACGGCAATTCCATTTCACTCAGTCACTGCGTCCCATTTCAATCAGTCACTGCATCCCATTTCCCACTGTCACTGCATACCATTTCCCAGTCACTGCATCCCATTTCCCTCAGTCACTGCATCACATTTCCCTCAGTCACTGCATCACATTTCCCTCAGTCACTGCATCCCGTTGCCCTCAGTCACTGCATCCCATTGCCCTCAGTCACTGCATCCCATTGCCCTCAGTCACTGCATCCCATTGCCCTCAGTCACTGCATCCCATTGCCCCCAGTCACTGCATCCCATTATCCTCAGTCACTGCATCCCATTTCACTCAGTCACTGCATCCCATTTCACTCAGTCACTGCATCCCATTACCCTCAGTCACTGCATCCCATTACCCTCAGTCACTGCATCCCATTACCTTCAGTCACTGCATCCCATTACCCTCAGTCACTGCATCCCATTAACTTCAGTCGCACGATCCCATTTCAAACAGACACTGCATCCCATTTCACTCAGCCACCGCATCCCAGTTCACAAAGTCACCGCATCACAGTGCCGTCAGTCACTGCATCCCAGTTCCATCAGTCACTGTATCCAATTTCTATCAGTCACTGCGCGCATTTCACTCAGTCACTGCATCCCATTTCACTCAGTCACTGCATCCCATTCCACTCAGTCACTGCATCCCATTTTACTCAGTCAGTGCGTCACATTTCACTCAGGCACTGTATCCCATTTCCCGAAGTCACTGCACCCCAAACCCGCTCGGGCACTGCATCCCTATTAACTCAGTCACTCCTTCCCAGTACCTCCATCACTGCATCCCATTTCACTCAGTCACTGCTTCCATTTCCATCAGTCACTGCATCCCATTACCCTCAGTCCCAGCATCCCATTTCCCACAGACACTGCATTTCATTTCCCTAAGACACTGCATCTTATTTCCACCAGTCACTGCATCAAATTTCATTCCCCACTGCATCCCATTTCACTCAGTCACTGCATCCCATTCCACTCAGTCACTGCATCTCATTTCCACAGTCACGGCAATTCCATTTCACTCAGTCACTGCGTCCCATTTCAATCAGTCACTGCATCCCATTTCCCACTGTCACTGCATACCATTTCCCAGTCACTGCATCCCATTTCCCTCAGTCACTGCATCCCATTTCCCTCAGTCACTGCATCCCGTTGCCCTCAGTCACTGCATCCCATTGCCCTCAGGCACTGCATCCCATTGCCCTCAGGCACTGCATCCCATTATCCTCAGTCACTGCATCCCATTATCCTCAGTCACTGCATCCCATTTCACTCAGTCACTGCATCCCATTTCACTCAGTCACTGCATCCCATTTCAGTCAGTCACTGCATCCCATTACCCTCAGTCACTGCATCCCATTACCCTCAGTCACTGCATCCCATTAACTTCAGTCGCAGGATCCCATTTCAAACAGACACTGCATCCCATTTCCGTCAGTCACTGCATCCCATTTCACTCAGTCACTGCATCCCATTTCCGTCAGTCACTGCATCCCATTTCCCTCAGTCACTGCATCCCATTTCCGTCAGTCACTGCATCCGATTTCCCTCAGTCGCAGCATCCTATATCCCACAGGCACTGCATTTCCTTTCCTTAAGACACTGCATCGCATTTCACTCAGTCACTGCATCGCATTTCACTCAGTCACTGCATCCATTTCCATCAGTCACTGCATCCCATGACCCTCAGTCACTGCATCCCATTACCCTCAGTCGCAGCATCCCATTTGCCACAGACACTGCATTTCCTTTCCCTTAGTCACTGCATCTCATTTCCAACAGTCACTGCATCCCATTTCACTCCCCACATCCCATTTCACTCAGCCACTGCATCCCATTTCACTCAGCCACTGCATCCCATTTCACTCAGCCACTGCATCCCATTTCACATAGTCACCGCATCCCACTTCACATAGTCACCGCATCCCACTTCACACAGTCACCGCATCCCAGTTCACAAAGTCACCGCATCCCAGTTCCGTCAGTCACTGCATTCCAGTTCCATCAGTCACTGTATCCCATTTCTATCAGTCACTGCACGCATTTCACTCAGTCACTGCATCTCATTTCACTCATTCACTGCATCCCATTTCACTCAGTCAGTGCGTCACATTTCACTCAGTCAGTGCGTCACATTTCACTCAGGCACTGTATCCCATTTCCCTAAGTCACTGCACCCAAAGCCCGCCCGGGCACTGCATCCCTATTAACTCAGTCACTCCTTCCCAGTACCTCCATCACTGCATCCCATTACACTCAGTCACTGCTTCCATTTCCATCAGTCACTGCATCCCATTACCCTCAGTCATTGCATCCCATTACCCTCAGTCCCAGCATCCCATTTCCCACAGCCACTGCATCCCATTTCATTTCCCTAAGTCACTGCATCTCATTTCCACCAGTCACTGCATCCCATTTCATTCCCCACTGCATCTCATTTCACGCAGTCACTGCATCCCATTTCACTCAGTCACTGCATCCCATTACCCTCAGTCACTGCATCCCATTAACTTCAGTCGCAGGATCCCATTTCAAACAGACACTGTATACCATTTCCGTCAGTCACTGCACACCATTTCCCTCAGTCACTGCACACCATTTCCCTCAGTCACTGCACACCATTTCCCTCAGTCACTGCACACCATTTCCCTCAGTCACTGCACACCATTTCCCTCAGTCACTGCACACCATTTCCCTCAGTCACTGCATCCCATTTCACTCAGTAACTGCATCCCATTGCCTCAGTCACTGCATCTCCTTTCCAGAGTCACGGCAATTCCATTTCCCACAGTGACTGCATCCCATTGCCCTCAGTCACTGCATCCCATTTCCCACTGTCACTGCATCCCATTTCCCAGTCACTGCATCCCATTTCCCTCAGTCACTGCATCCCATTGCCCTCAGTAACTGCATCCCATTGTCCTCAGTCACTGCATCCCATTACCCTCAGTCACTGCATCCCATTACCCTCAGTCACTGCATCCCATTAACTTCAGTCGCAGGATCCCATTTCAAACAGACACTGCATCCCATTTCCGTCAGTCACAGCATCACATTTCCCTCAGTCACTGCATACCATTTCCCTCAGTCACTGCATCTCATTTCACTCAGTCACTGCATCCCATTTCCCTCAGTCACTGCATCCCATTGCCCTCAGTCACTGCATCCCATTGTCCTCAGTCACTGCATCCCATTTCACTCAGTCACTGCATCCCATTACCCTCAGTCACTGCATCCCATTGACTTCAGTCGCAGGATCCCATTTCAAACAGACACTGCATCCCATTTCCCTCAGTCACTGCATCCCATTTCATTCAGTCACTGCATCCCATTTCACTCAGTCACTGCATCCCATTTCCCTCAGTCACTGCATCCCACTTCCCTCAGTCACTGCATCCCATTTCCAACAGTCACTGCATCCCATTTCATTCAGTCACTGCATCCCATTTCCTTCAGTCACTGCATCCCATTTCCTCAGTCAGTGCATCTCTTTTCCACAGTCACGGCAATTCCATTTCACTCAGTCACTGCGTCCCATTTCACTCAGTCACTGCGTCCCATTTCCATCAGTCACTGCATCCCATTTCCCACTGTCACTGCATCCCATTTCCCAGTCACTGCATTCCATTTCCCTCAGTCACTGCATCCCATTTCCTCAGTCACTGCATCTCCTTTCCACAGTCACGGCAATTACATTTCACTCAGTCACTGCGTCCCATTTCACTCAGTCACTGCGTCCCATTTCCATCAGTCACTGCATCCCATTTCCAACTGTCACTGCATCCCATTTCCCAGTCACTGCGTCCCATTTCCCTCAGTCACTGCATCCCATTTCCCTCAGTCACTGCATCCCATTGCACTCAGTCAGTGCGTCACATTTCACTGAGGCACTGTATCCCCTTTCCCTAAGTCACTGCACCCCAAACCCGCTCGGCACTGCATCCCTATTAACTCAGTCACTCCTTCCCAGTACCTCCATCACTGCATCCAATTTCACTCAGTCACTGCTTCCATTACCCTCAGTCCCAGCATCCCATTTCCCACAGACACTGCATTTCATTTCCCTAAGACACTGCATCTTATTTCCACCAGTCACTGCATCAAATTTCATTCCCCACTGCACCTCATTTCACGCAGTCACTGCATCGCATTTCACTCAGTCACTGCATCCCATTTCACTCAGTCACTGCATCCCATTTCGCTCAGACACTGCATCCCATTTCCGTCAGTCACTCCATCCCATTTCCGTCAGTCACTCCATCCCATTTCCCTCAGTCGCAGCATCGTATATCCCACAGACACTGCATTTCCTTTCCTTAAGACAGTGCATCGCATTTCACTCAGTCACTGCATCCCATTTCACTCAATCACTGCATCATCTTCAGCTCAGTCACTGCATCCCATTTCACTCAGTCACTGCATCCCATTTCCCTCAGTCACTGCATCCCACTTCCCTCAGTCACTGCATCCCATTTCACTCCGTCACTGCATCCCATTTCGCTCAGTCACAGCATCCCATTTCGCTCAGACACTGCATCCCGTTTCCGTCAGTCACTCCATCCCATTTCCCTCAGTCGCAGCATCGTATATCCCACAGACACTGCATTTCCTTTCCTTAAGACACTGCATCCCATTTCACTCAGTCACTGCATCCATTTCCATCAGTCACTGCATCCTATTACCCTCAGTCACTGCATCCCATTACCCACAGTCGCAGCATCCCATTTCCCACAGACACTGCATTTCCTTTCCCTTAGTCACTGCATCTCAATTCCACCAGTCAGTGCATCCCATTTCACTCCCCACTGCATCCCATTTCACTCAGCCACTGCATCCCATTTCACTCAGCCACCGCATCCCAGTTCGCAAAGTCACCGCATCACAGTGCCGTCAGTCACTGCATCCCAGTTCCATCAGTCACTGTATCCGATTTCTATCAGTCACTGCGCGCATTTCACTCAGTCACTGCATCCCATTTCACTCAGTCACTGCATCCCATTCCACTCAGTCACTGCATCCCATTTTACTCAGTCAGTGCGTCGCATTTCACTCAGGCACTGTATCCCATTTCCCGAAGTCACTGCACCCCAAACCCGCTCGGGCACTGCATCCCTATTAACTCAGTCACTCCTTCCCAGTACCTCCATCACTGCATCCCATTTCACTCAGACACTGCTTCCATTTCCATCAGTCACTGCATCCCATTACCCTCAGTCCCAGCATCCCATTTCCCACAGACACTGCATTTCATTTCCCTAAGACACTGCATCTTATTTCCACCAGTCACTGCATCAAATTTCATTCCCCACTGCATCTCATTTCACGCAGTCACTGCATCGCATTTCACTCAGTCACTGCATCCCATTCCACTCAGTCACTGCATCTCATTTCCACAGTCACGGCAATTCCATTTCACTCAGTCACTGCGTCCCATTTCAATCAGTCACTGCATCCCATTTCCCACTGTCACTGCATACCATTTCCCAGTCACTGCATCCCATTTCCCTCAGTCACTGCATCACATTTCCCTCAGTCACTGCATCCCGTTGCCCTCAGTCACTGCATCCCGTTGCCCTCAGTCACTGCATCCCGTTGCCCTCAGTCACTGCATCCCATTGCTCTCAGTCACTGCATCCCATTGCCCTCAGTCACTGCATCCCATTATCCTCAGTCACTGCATCCCATTTCACTCAGTCACTGCATCGCATTTCACGCAGTCACTGCATCGCATTTCACTCAGTCACTGCATCCCATTCCACTCAGTCACTGCATCTCATTTCCACAGTCACGGCAATTCCATTTCACTCAGTCACTGCGTCCCATTTCAATCAGTCACTGCATCCCATTTCCCACTGTCACTGCATACCATTTCCCAGTCACTGCATCCCATTTCCCTCAGTCACTGCATCACATTTCCCTCAGTCACTGCATCCCGTTGCCCTCAGTCACTGCATCCCGTTGCCCTCAGTCACTGCATCCCGTTGCCCTCAGTCACTGCATCCCATTGCCCTCAGTCACTGCATCCCATTGCCCTCAGTCACTGCATCCCATTATCCTCAGTCACTGCATCCCATTTCACTCAGTCACTGCATCGCATTTCACGCAGTCACTGCATCGCATTTCACTCAGTCACTGCATCCCATTCCACTCAGTCACTGCATCTCATTTCCACAGTCACGGCAATTCCATTTCACTCAGTCACTGCGTCCCATTTCAATCAGTCACTGCATCCCATTTCCCACTGTCACTGCATACCATTTCCCAGTCACTGCATCCCATTTCCCTCAGTCACTGCATCACATTTCCCTCAGTCACTGCATCCCGTTGCCCTCAGTCACTGCATCCCATTGCCCTCAGTCACTGCATCCCATTGCCCTCAGTCACTGCATCCCATTGCCCTCAGTCACTGCATCCCATTATCCTCAGTCACTGCATCCCATTTCACTCAGTCACTGCATCCCATTACCCTCAGTCACTGCATCCCATTACCCTCAGTCACTGCATCCCATTACCCTCAGTCACTGCATCCCATTAACTTCAGTCGCACGATCCCATTTCAAACAGACACTGCATCCCATTACCCTCAGTCACTGCATCCCATTTCACTCAGTCACTGCATCCCATTTCCGTCAGTCACTGCATCCGATTTCCCTCAGTCGCAGCATCCTATATCCCACAGGCACTGCATTTCCTTTCCTTAAGACACTGCATCGCATTTCACTCAGTCACTGCATCGCATTTCACTCAGTCACTGCATCCATTTCCATCACTCACTGCATCCCATGACCCTCAGTCACTGCATCCCATTACCCTCAGTCGCAGCATCCCATTTGCCACAGACACTGCATTTCCTTTCCCTTAGTCACTGCATCTCATTTCCAACAGTCACTGCATCCCATTTCACTCCCCACATCCCATTTCACTCAGCCACTGCATCCCATTTCACTCAGCCACTGCATCCCATTTCACTCAGCCACTGCATCCCATTTCACTCAGCCACTGCATCCCATTTCACATAGTCACCGCATCCCACTTCACATAGTCACCGCATCCCACTTCACACAGTCACCGCATCCCAGTTCACAAAGTCACCGCATCCCAGTTCCGTCAGTCACTGCATTCCAGTTCCATCAGTCACTGTATCCCATTTCTATCAGTCACTGCACGCATTTCACTCAGTCACTGCATCTCATTTCACTCATTCACTGCATCCCATTTCACTCAGTCAGTGCGTCACATTTCACTCAGTCAGTGCGTCACATTTCACTCAGGCACTGTATCCCATTTCCCTAAGTCACTGCACCCAAAGCCCGCCCGGGCACTGCATCCCTATTAACTCAGTCACTCCTTCCCAGTACCTCCATCACTGCATCCCATTGCACTCAGTCACTGCTTCCATTTCCATCAGTCACTGCATCCCATTACCCTCAGTCATTGCATCCCATTACCCTCAGTCCCAGCATCCCATTTCCCACAGCCACTGCATCCCATTTCATTTCCCTAAGTCACTGCATCTCATTTCCACCAGTCACTGCATCCCATTTCATTCCCCACTGCATCTCATTTCACGCAGTCACTGCATCCCATTTCACTCAGTCACTGCATCCCATTACCCTCAGTCACTGCATCCCATTAACTTCAGTCGCAGGATCCCATTTCAAACAGACACTGTATACCATTTCCGTCAGTCACTGCATCCCATTTCCCTCAGTCACTGCACACCATTTCCCTCAGTCACTGCACACCATTTCCCTCAGTCACTGCACACCATTTCCCTCAGTCACTGCACACCATTTCCCTCAGTCACTGCACACCATTTCCCTCAGTCACTGCATCCCATTTCACTCAGTAACTGCATCCCATTGCCTCAGTCACTGCATCTCCTTTCCAGAGTCACGGCAATTCCATTTCCCACAGTGACTGCATCCCATTGCCCTCAGTCACTGCATCCCATTTCCCACTGTCACTGCATCCCATTTCCCAGTCACTGCATCCCATTTCCCTCAGTCACTGCATCCCATTGCCCTCAGTAACTGCATCCCATTGTCCTCAGTCACTGCATCCCATTTCACTCAGTCACTGCATCCCATTACCCTCAGTCACTGCATCCCATTAACTTCAGTCGCAGGATCCCATTTCAAACAGACACTGCATCCCATTTCCGTCAGTCACAGCATCACATTTCCCTCAGTCACTGCATACCATTTCCCTCAGTCACTGCATCTCATTTCACTCAGTCACTGCATCCCATTTCCCTCAGTCACTGCATCCCATTGCCCTCAGTCACTGCATCCCATTGTCCTCAGTCACTGCATCCCATTTCACTCAGTCACAGCATCCCATTACCCTCAGTCACTGCATCCCATTGACTTCAGTCGCAGGATCCCATTTCAAACAGACACTGCATCCCATTTCCCTCAGTCACTGCATCCCATTTCATTCAGTCACTGCATCCCATTTCACTCAGTCACTGCATCCCATTTCCCTCAGTCACTGCATCCCACTTCCCTCAGTCACTGCATCCCATTTCCAACAGTCACTGCATCCCATTTCCCTCAGTCACTGCATCCCGTTGGCCTCAGCCACTGCATCGCACTTCACTCAGTCACTGCATCTCCTTTCCACAGTCACAGCAATCCCATTTCCCTCAGCCACTGCATCCCATTTCCTCAGTCACTGCATCTCCTTTCCACAGTCACGGCAATCCCATTTCACAGAGTCACTGCATCCCATTTCACTCAGTCACTGCATCCCATTTCACAGAGTCACTGCATCCCATTTCACAGAGTCACTGCATCCCATTTCCACAGTCACTGCATCCCATTTCCCACAGTCACTGCATCCCATTGCCCTCAGTCACTGCATCCCATTTCCCACAGTGACTGCATCCCATTTCCCTCAGTCACTGCATCCCATTGCCCTCAGTCACTGCATCCCATTGCCCTCAGCCACTGCAACCCATTGCCCTCAGCCACAGCATCCCATTTCACGCAGCCACTGCATCCCATTTCACACAGCCACTGCATCTCATTTCACTCAATGCTTCACTTTATACTCAGTCAGGGCATCCCATTTCCATCAGTCAGTGCGTCCCATTTCCTCAGTCACTGCATCTCCTTTCCACAGTCAGGGCAATCCCATTTCACTCAGTCACTGCTTTCAATTTCACTCAGTCACTGCATCCCATTACCCTCAGTCACTGCATCCCATTAACTTCAGTCGCAGGATCCCATTTCAAACAGACACTGCATCCCATTTCCGTCAGTCACTGCATCCCATTGCCCACAGTCACTGCATCCTATTTCCCTCAGTCACTGCATCCCATTGCCCTCAGTCACTGCATCCCATTGTCCTCAGTCACTACATCCCATTTCACTCAGTCACTGCATCCCATTACCCGCAGTCACTGCATCCCATTACCCGCAGTCACTGCATCCCATTAACTTCAGTCGCAGGATCCCATTTCAAACAGACACTGCATCCCATTTCCGTCAGTCACTGCATCCCATTTCCCTCAGTCACTGCATCCCACTTCACTCAGTCACTGCGTCTCCTTTCCACAGTCACAGCAATCCCATTTCCCTCAGTCACTGCATCCCATTTCCTCAGTCACTGCATCTCCTTTCCACAGTCACGGCAATCCCATGTAACTCAGTCACTGCATCCCATTTCACTTAGTCACTGCATCCCATTTCACAGAGTCACTGCATCCCGTTGCCCTCAGTCACTGCATCCCGTTGCCCTCAGTCACTGCATCCCATTGCCCTCAGTCACTGCATCCCATTATCCTCAGTCACTGCATCCCATTTCACTCAGTCACTGCATCGCATTTCACGCAGTCACTGCATCGCATTTCACTCAGTCACTGCATCCCATTCCACTCAGTCACTGCATCTCATTTCCACAGTCACGGCAATTCCATTTCACTCAGTCACTGCGTCCCATTTCAATCAGTCACTGCATCCCATTTCCCACTGTCACTGCATACCATTTCCCAGTCACTGCATCCCATTTCCCTCAGTCACTGCATCACATTTCCCTCAGTCACTGCATCACATTTCCCTCAGTCACTGCATCCCGTTGCCCTCAGTCACTGCATCCCGTTGCCCTCAGTCACTGCATCCCATTGCCCTCAGTCACTGCATCCCATTGCCCTCAGTCACTGCATCCCATTGCCCTCAGTCACTGCATCCCATTATCCTCAGTCACTGCATCCCATTTCACTCAGTCACTGCATCGCATTTCACGCAGTCACTGCATCGCATTTCACTCAGTCACTGCATCCCATTCCACTCAGTCACTGCATCTCATTTCCACAGTCACGGCAATTCCATTTCACTCAGTCACTGCGTCCCATTTCAATCAGTCACTGCATCCCATTTCCCACTGTCACTGCATACCATTTCCCAGTCACTGCATCCCATTTCCCTCAGTCACTGCATCACATTTCCCTCAGTCACTGCATCACATTTCCCTCAGTCACTGCATCCCGTTGCCCTCAGTCACTGCATCCCGTTGCCCTCAGTCACTGCATCCCATTGCCCTCAGTCACTGCATCCCATTGCCCTCAGTCACTGCATCCCATTGCCCTCAGTCACTGCATCCCATTTCACTCAGTCACAGCATCCCATTACCCTCAGTCACTGCATCCCATTGACTTCAGTCGCAGGATCCCATTTCAAACAGACACTGCATCCCATTTCCCTCAGTCACTGCATCACATTTCCCTCAGTCACTGCATCACATTTCCCTCAGTCACTGCATCCCGTTGCCCTCAGTCACTGCATCCCATTTCACTCAGTCACAGCATCCCATTACCCTCAGTCACTGCATCCCATTGACTTCAGTCGCAGGATCCCATTTCAAACAGACACTGCATCCCATTTCCCTCAGTCACTGCATCCCATTTCATTCAGTCACTGCATCCCATTTCACTCAGTCACTGCATCCCATTTCCCTCAGTCACTGCATCCCACTTCCCTCAGTCACTGCATCCCATTTCCAACAGTCACTGCATCCCATTTCCCTCAGTCACTGCATCCCGTTGGCCTCAGCCACTGCATCGCACTTCACTCAGTCACTGCATCTCCTTTCCACAGTCACAGCAATCCCATTTCCCTCAGCCACTGCATCCCATTTCCTCAGTCACTGCATCTCCTTTCCACAGTCACGGCAATCCCATTTCACAGAGTCACTGCATCCCATTTCACTCAGTCACTGCATCCCATTTCACAGAGTCACTGCATCCCATTTCCACAGTCACTGCATCCCATTTCCCACAGTCACTGCATCCCATTGCCCTCAGTCACTGCATCCCATTTCCCACAGTGACTGCATCCCATTTCCCTCAGTCACTGCATCCCATTGCCCTCAGTCACTGCATCCCATTGCCCTCAGCCACTGCAACCCATTGCCCTCAGCCACAGCATCCCATTTCACGCAGCCACTGCATCCCATTTCACACAGCCACTGCATCTCATTTCACTCAATGCTTCACTTTATACTCAGTCAGGGCATCCCATTTCCATCAGTCAGTGCGTCCCATTTCCTCAGTCACTGCATCTCCTTTCCACAGTCAGGGCAATCCCATTTCACTCAGTCACTGCTTTCAATTTCACTCAGTCACTGCATCCCATTACCCTCAGTCACTGCATCCCATTAACTTCAGTCGCAGGATCCCATTTCAAACAGACACTGCATCCCATTTCCGTCAGTCACTGCATCCCATTGCCCACAGTCACTGCATCCTATTTCCCTCAGTCACTGCATCCCATTGCCCTCAGTCACTGCATCCCATTGTCCTCAGTCACTACATCCCATTTCACTCAGTCACTGCATCCCATTACCCGCAGTCACTGCATCCCATTACCCGCAGTCACTGCATCCCATTAACTTCAGTCGCAGGATCCCATTTCAAACAGACACTGCATCCCATTTCCGTCAGTCACTGCATCCCATTTCCCTCAGTCACTGCATCCCACTTCACTCAGTCACTGCGTCTCCTTTCCACAGTCACAGCAATCCCATTTCCCTCAGTCACTGCATCCCATTTCCTCAGTCACTGCATCTCCTTTCCACAGTCACGGCAATCCCATGTAACTCAGTCACTGCATCCCATTTCACTCAGTCACTGCATCCCATTTCACAGAGTCACTGCATCCCGTTGCCCTCAGTCACTGCATCCCGTTGCCCTCAGTCACTGCATCCCATTGCCCTCAGTCACTGCATCCCATTATCCTCAGTCACTGCATCCCATTTCACTCAGTCACTGCATCGCATTTCACGCAGTCACTGCATCGCATTTCACTCAGTCACTGCATCCCATTCCACTCAGTCACTGCATCTCATTTCCACAGTCACGGCAATTCCATTTCACTCAGTCACTGCGTCCCATTTCAATCAGTCACTGCATCCCATTTCCCACTGTCACTGCATACCATTTCCCAGTCACTGCATCCCATTTCCCTCAGTCACTGCATCACATTTCCCTCAGTCACTGCATCACATTTCCCTCAGTCACTGCATCCCGTTGCCCTCAGTCACTGCATCCCGTTGCCCTCAGTCACTGCATCCCATTGCCCTCAGTCACTGCATCCCATTGCCCTCAGTCACTGCATCCCATTGCCCTCAGTCACTGCATCCCATTATCCTCAGTCACTGCATCCCATTTCACTCAGTCACTGCATCGCATTTCACGCAGTCACTGCATCGCATTTCACTCAGTCACTGCATCCCATTCCACTCAGTCACTGCATCTCATTTCCACAGTCACGGCAATTCCATTTCACTCAGTCACTGCGTCCCATTTCAATCAGTCACTGCATCCCATTTCCCACTGTCACTGCATACCATTTCCCAGTCACTGCATCCCATTTCCCTCAGTCACTGCATCACATTTCCCTCAGTCACTGCATCACATTTCCCTCAGTCACTGCATCCCGTTGCCCTCAGTCACTGCATCCCGTTGCCCTCAGTCACTGCATCCCATTGCCCTCAGTCACTGCATCCCATTGCCCTCAGTCACTGCATCCCATTATCCTCAGTCACTGCATCCCATTTCACTCAGTCACTGCATCCCATTTCACTCAGTCACTGCATCCCATTTCACTCAGTCACTGCATCCCATTACCCTCAGTCACTGCATCCCATTACCTTCAGTCACTGCATCCCATTACCCTCAGTCACTGCATCCCATTAACTTCAGTCGCACGATCCCATTTCAAACAGACACTGCATCCCATTTCACTCAGCCACCGCATCCCAGTTCACAAAGTCACCGCATCACAGTGCCGTCAGTCACTGCATCCCAGTTCCATCAGTCACTGTATCCAATTTCTATCAGTCACTGCGCGCATTTCACTCAGTCACTGCATCCCATTTCACTCAGTCACTGCATCCCATTCCACTCAGTCACTGCATCCCATTTTACTCAGTCAGTGCGTCACATTTCACTCAGGCACTGTATCCCATTTCCCGAAGTCACTGCACCCCAAACCCGCTCGGGCACTGCATCCCTATTAACTCAGTCACTCCTTCCCAGTACCTCCATCACTGCATCCCATTTCACTCAGTCACTGCTTCCATTTCCATCAGTCACTGCATCCCATTACCCTCAGTCCCAGCATCCCATTTCCCACAGACACTGCATTTCATTTCCCTAAGACACTGCATCTTATTTCCACCAGTCACTGCATCAAATTTCATTCCCCACTGCATCCCATTTCACTCAGTCACTGCATCCCATTCCACTCAGTCACTGCATCTCATTTCCACAGTCACGGCAATTCCATTTCACTCAGTCACTGCGTCCCATTTCAATCAGTCACTGCATCCCATTTCCCACTGTCACTGCATACCATTTCCCAGTCACTGCATCCCATTTCCCTCAGTCACTGCATCCCATTTCCCTCAGTCACTGCATCCCGTTGCCCTCAGTCACTGCATCCCATTGCCCTCAGGCACTGCATCCCATTGCCCTCAGGCACTGCATCCCATTATCCTCAGTCACTGCATCCCATTATCCTCAGTCACTGCATCCCATTTCACTCAGTCACTGCATCCCATTTCACTCAGTCACTGCATCCCATTTCAGTCAGTCACTGCATCCCATTACCCTCAGTCACTGCATCCCATTACCCTCAGTCACTGCATCCCATTAACTTCAGTCGCAGGATCCCATTTCAAACAGACACTGCATCCCATTTCCGTCAGTCACTGCATCCCATTTCACTCAGTCACTGCATCCCATTTCCGTCAGTCACTGCATCCCATTTCACTCAGTCACTGCATCCCATTTCCGTCAGTCACTGCATCCGATTTCCCTCAGTCGCAGCATCCTATATCCCACAGGCACTGCATTTCCTTTCCTTAAGACACTGCATCGCATTTCACTCAGTCACTGCATCGCATTTCACTCAGTCACTGCATCCATTTCCATCAGTCACTGCATCCCATGACCCTCAGTCACTGCATCCCATTACCCTCAGTCGCAGCATCCCATTTGCCACAGACACTGCATTTCCTTTCCCTTAGTCACTGCATCTCATTTCCAACAGTCACTGCATCCCATTTCACTCAGCCACTGCATCCCATTTCACTCAGCCACTGCATCCCATTTCACTCAGCCACTGCATCCCATTTCACATAGTCACCGCATCCCACTTCACATAGTCACCGCATCCCACTTCACACAGTCACCGCATCCCAGTTCACAAAGTCACCGCATCCCAGTTCCGTCAGTCACTGCATTCCAGTTCCATCAGTCACTGTATCCCATTTCTATCAGTCACTGCACGCATTTCACTCAGTCACTGCATCTCATTTCACTCATTCACTGCATCCCATTTCACTCAGTCAGTGCGTCACATTTCACTCAGTCAGTGCGTCACATTTCACTCAGGCACTGTATCCCATTTCCCTAAGTCACTGCACCCAAAGCCCGCCCGGGCACTGCATCCCTATTAACTCAGTCACTCCTTCCCAGTACCTCCATCACTGCATCCCATTACACTCAGTCACTGCTTCCATTTCCATCAGTCACTGCATCCCATTACCCTCAGTCATTGCATCCCATTACCCTCAGTCCCAGCATCCCATTTCCCACAGCCACTGCATCCCATTTCATTTCCCTAAGTCACTGCATCTCATTTCCACCAGTCACTGCATCCCATTTCATTCCCCACTGCATCTCATTTCACGCAGTCACTGCATCCCATTTCACTCAGTCACTGCATCCCATTACCCTCAGTCACTGCATCCCATTAACTTCAGTCGCAGGATCCCATTTCAAACAGACACTGTATACCATTTCCGTCAGTCACTGCATCCCATTTCCCTCAGTCACTGCACACCATTTCCCTCAGTCACTGCACACCATTTCCCTCAGTCACTGCACACCATTTCCCTCAGTCACTGCACACCATTTCCCTCAGTCACTGCACACCATTTCCCTCAGTCACTGCACACCATTTCCCTCAGTCACTGCACACCATTTCCCTCAGTCACTGCATCCCATTTCACTCAGTAACTGCATCCCATTGCCTCAGTCACTGCATCTCCTTTCCAGAGTCACGGCAATTCCATTTCCCACAGTGACTGCATCCCATTGCCCTCAGTCACTGCATCCCATTTCCCACTGTCACTGCATCCCATTTCCCAGTCACTGCATCCCATTTCCCTCAGTCACTGCATCCCATTGCCCTCAGTAACTGCATCCCATTGTCCTCAGTCACTGCATCCCATTACCCTCAGTCACTGCATCCCATTACCCTCAGTCACTGCATCCCATTAACTTCAGTCGCAGGATCCCATTTCAAACAGACACTGCATCCCATTTCCGTCAGTAACTGCATCACATTTCCCTCAGTCACTGCATACCATTTCCCTCAGTCACTGCATCTCATTTCACTCAGTCACTGCATCCCATTTCCCTCAGTCACTGCATCCCATTGCCCTCAGTCACTGCATCCCATTGTCCTCAGTCACTGCATCCCATTTCACTCAGTCACTGCATCCCATTACCCTCAGTCACTGCATCCCATTACCCTCAGTCACTGCATCCCATTGACTTCAGTCGCAGGATCCCATTTCAAACAGACACTGCATCCCATTTCCCTCAGTCACTGCATCCCATTTCATTCAGTCACTGCATCCCATTTCACTCAGTCACTGCATCCCATTTCCCTCAGTCACTGCATCCCACTTCCCTCAGTCACTGCATCCCATTTCCAACAGTCACTGCATCCCATTTCATTCAGTCACTGCATCCCATTTCACTCAGTCACTGCATCCCATTTCCCTCAGTCACTGCATCCCATTTCACTCAGTCACTGCATCCCATTTCCAACAGTCACTGCATCCCATTTCCCTCAGTCACTGCATCCCGTTGGCCTCAGCCACTGCATCGCACTTCACTCAGTCACTGCATCTCCTTTCCACAGTCACAGCAATCCCATTTCCCTCAGCCACTGCATCCCATTTCCTCAGTCACTGCATCTCCTTTCCACAGTCACGGCAATCCCATTTCACAGAGTCACTGCATCCCATTTCACTCAGTCACTGCATCCCATTTCACAGAGTCACTGCATCCCATTTCACAGAGTCACTGCATCCCATTTCCACAGTCACTGCATCCCATTTCCCACAGTCACTGCATCCCATTGCCCTCAGTCACTGCATCCCATTTCCCACAGTGACTGCATCCCATTTCCCTCAGTCACTGCATCCCATTGCCCTCAGTCACTGCATCCCATTGCCCTCAGCCACTGCAACCCATTGCCCTCAGCCACAGCATCCCATTTCACGCAGCCACTGCATCCCATTTCACACAGCCACTGCATCTCATTTCACTCAATGCTTCACTTTATACTCAGTCAGGGCATCCCATTTCCATCAGTCAGTGCGTCCCATTTCCTCAGTCACTGCATCTCCTTTCCACAGTCAGGGCAATCCCATTTCACTCAGTCACTGCTTTCAATTTCACTCAGTCACTGCATCCCATTACCCTCAGTCACTGCATCCCATTAACTTCAGTCGCAGGATCCCATTTCAAACAGACACTGCATCCCATTTCCGTCAGTCACTGCATCCCATTGCCCACAGTCACTGCATCCTATTTCCCTCAGTCACTGCATCCCATTGCCCTCAGTCACTGCATCCCATTGTCCTCAGTCACTGCATCCCATTGTCCTCAGTCACTACATCCCATTTCACTCAGTCACTGCATCCCATTACCCGCAGTCACTGCATCCCATTACCCGCAGTCACTGCATCCCATTAACTTCAGTCGCAGGATCCCATTTCAAACAGACGCTGCATCCCATTTCCGTCAGTCACTGCATCCCATTTCCCTCAGTCACTGCATCCCATTTCCCTCAGTCACTGCATCCCACTTCCCTCAGTCACTGCATCCCACTTCCCTCAGTCACTGCATCCCACTTCCCTCAGTCACTGCATCTCATTTCACTCAGCCACTGCATCCCATTTCACTCAGTCACTGCATCCCATTTCACTCAGCCACTGCATCCCAGTTCACATAGTCACCACATCCCAGTTCAGAAAGTCACCGCATCCCATTTCACTCAGTCACTGCATCCCATTACCCGCAGTCACTGCATCCCATTAACTTCAGTCGCAGGATCCCATTTCAAACAGACACTGCATCCCATTTCCGTCAGTCACTGCATCCCATTTCCCTCAGTCACTGCATCCCATTTCCCTCAGTCACTGCATCTCATTTCACTCAGCCACTGCATCCCATTTCACTCAGCCACTGCATCCCAGTTCACATAGTCACCACATCCCAGTTCACAAAGTCACCGCATCCCATTTCCGTCAGTCACTGCATCCCAGTTCCATCAGTCACTGTATCCGATTTCTATCAGTCACTGCGCGCATTTCACGCAGTCACTGCATCGCATTCCACTCAGTCACTGCATCCCATTTCACTCAGTCACTGCATCCTATTTCACTCAGTCAGTGCGTCACATTTCACTCAGGCACTGTATCCCATTTCCCTAAGTCACTGCACCCCAAGCCCGCTCGGGCACTGCATCCCTATTAACTCAGTCACTCCTTCCCAGTACCTCCGTCACTGCATCCCATTTCACTCAGTCACTGCTTCCATTTCCATCAGTCACTGCATCCCTTTACCCTCAGTCCCAGCATCCCATTACCCTCAGTCCCAGCATCCCATTTCCCACAGACACTGCATTTCATTTCCCTGAGACAATGCATCTTATTTCCACCAGTCAGTGCATCCCATTTCATTCCCCAATGCATCTCATTTCACGCAGTCACTGCATCCCATTTCACTCAGTCGCTGCATACCATTCAACTCAGTCACTGCATACCATTCAACTCAGTCACTGCATACCATTCAACTCAGTGAGTGCATCACATTTGCCTCAGTCACTGCATCCTATTTCCTCAGTCACTGCATCTCCTTTCCACAGTCACAGCAATTCCATTTCACTCAGTCACTGCGTCCCATTTCACTCAGTCACTGCGTCCCATTTCCATCAGTCACTGCATCCCATTTCCCACTGTCACTGCATCCCATTTCCCAATCACTGCATCCTATTTCCCTCAGTCACTGCATCCCATTTCCCTCAGTCACTGCAACCCATTTCCTCAGACACTGGATATCCTTTCCACAGTCACGGCAATTACATTTCACTCAGTCACTGCGTCCCATTTCACTCAGTCACTGCGTCCAATTTCCATCAGTCACTGCATCCCATTGCCGTCAGTCACTGCATCCCATTGTCCTCAGTCACTGCATCCCATTTCACTCAGTCACTGCATCCCATTTCACTCAGTCACTGCATCCCATTTCACTCAGCCACTGCATCCCATTTCACTCAGCCACTGCATCCCATTTCACTCAGCCACTGCATCCCATTTCACTCAACCACTGCATCCCAGTTCACATAGTCACCGCATCCCAGTTCACACAGTCACCACATCCCAGTTCACAAAGTCACCGCATCCCATTTCCGTCAGTCACTGCATCCCCGTTCCATCAATCACTGTATCCGATTTGTATCAGTCACCGCGCATTTCACTCAGTCACTGCATCTCATTTCACTCATTCACTGCATCTCATTTCACGCAGTCACTGCATCGCATTTCACTCAGTCACTGCATCCCATTTGACTCAGTCACTGCATCCCATTCCACTCAGTCACTGCATCCCATTGCACTCAGTCAGTGCGTCACATTTCACTGAGGCACTGTATCCCATTTCCCTAAGTCACTGCACCCCAAACCCGCTCGGCACTGCATCCCTATTAACTCAGTCACTCCTTCCCAGTACCTCCATCACTGCATCCAATTTCACTCAGTCACTGCTTCCATTACCCTCAGTCCCAGCATCCCATTTCCCACAGACACTGCATTTCATTTCCCACAGACACTGCATCTTATTTCCACCAGTCACTGCATCAAATTTCATTCCCCACTGCACCTCATTTCACGCAGTCACTGCATCGCATTTCACTCAGTCACTGCATCCCATTTCACTCAGTCACTGCATCCCATTTCCCTCAGTCACAGCATCCCACTTCCCTCAGTCACTGCATCCCATTTCACTCAGTCACTGCATCCCATTTCACTCAGTCACTGCATCCCATTTCACTCCGTCACTGCATCCCATTTCGCTCAGTCACAGCATCCCATTTCGCTCAGACACTGCATCCCGTTTCCGTCAGTCACTCCATCCCATTTCCCTCAGTCGCAGCATCGTATATCCCACAGACACTGCATTTCCTTTCCTTAAGACACTGCATCGCATTTCACTCAGTCACTGCATCCCATTTCACTCAGTCACTGCATCCATTTCCATCAGTCACTGCATCCTATTACCCTCAGTCACTGCATCCTATTACCCTCAGTCGCAGCATCCCATTTCCCACAGACACTGCATTTCCTTTCCCTTAGTCACTGCATCTCAATTCCACCAGTCAGTGCATCCCATTTCACTCCCCACTGCATCCCATTTCACTCAGCCACTGCATCCCATTTCACTCAGCCACCGCATCCCAGTTCACAAAGTCACCGCATCACAGTGCCGTCAGTCACTGCATCCCAGTTCCATCAGTCACTGTATCCAATTTCTATCAGTCACTGCGCGCATTTCACTCAGTCACTGCATCCCATTTCACTCAGTCACTGCATCCCATTCCACTCAGTCACTGCATCCCATTTCACTCAGTCAGTGCGTCACATTTCACTCAGGCACTGTATCCCATTTCCCGAAGTCACTGCACCCCAAACCCGCTCGGGCACTGCATCCCTATTAACTCAGTCACTCCTTCCCAGTACCTCCATCACTGCATCCCATTTCACTCAGTCACTGCTTCCATTTCCATCAGTCACTGCATCCCATTACCCTCAGTCCCAGCATCCCATTTCCCACAGACACTGCATTTCATTTCCCTAAGACACTGCATCTTATTTCCACCAGTCACTGCATCAAATTTCATTCCCCACTGCATCCCATTTCACTCAGTCACTGCATCCCATTCCACTCAGTCACTGAATCTCATTTCCACAGTCACGGCAATTCCATTTCACTCAGTCACTGCGTCCCATTTCAATCAGTCACTGCATCCCATTTCCCACTGTCACTGCATACCATTTCCCAGTCACTGCATCCCATTTCCCTCAGTCACTGCATCCCATTTCCCTCAGTCACTGCATCCCGTTGCCCTCAGTCACTGCATCCCATTGCCCTCAGTCACTGCATCCCATTGCCCTCAGGCACTGCATCCCATTGCCCTCAGGCACTGCATCCCATTGCCCTCAGTCACTGCATCCCATTATCCTCAGTCACTGCATCCCATTTCACTCAGTCACTGCATCCCATTTCACTCAGTCACTGCATCCCATTTCAGTCAGTCACTGCATCCCATTACCCTCAGTCACTGCATCCCATTACCCTCAGTCACTGCATCCCATTAACTTCAGTCGCAGGATCCCATTTCAAACAGACACTGCATCCCATTTCCGTCAGTCACTGCATCCCATTTCACTCAGTCACTGCATCCCATTTCCGTCAGTCACTGCATCCCACTTCCCTCAGTCACTGCATCCCATTTCACTCAGTCACTGCATCCCATTTCACTCAGCCACTGCATCCCATTTCACTCAGCCACTGCATCCCAGTTCACATAGTCACCGCATCCCAGTTCACATAGTCACCGCATCCCAGTTCACACAGTCACCGCATTCCATTTCCGTCAGTCACTGCATCCCAGTTCCATCAGTCACTATATCCGATTTCTATCAGTCACTGAGCGCATTTCACGCAGTCACTGCATCGCATTTCACTCAGTCACTGCATCCCATTTCACTCAGTCACTGCATCCCATTCCACTCAGTCACTGCATCCCATTCCACTCAGTCACTGCATCCCATTCCACTCAGTCACTGCATCCCATTCCACTCAGTCACTGCATCCCATTCCACTCAGTCAGTGCGTCACATTTCACTCAGGCACTGTATCCCATTTCCCTAAGTCACTGCACCCCAAGCCCGCTCGGGCACTGCATCCCTATTAACTCAGTCACTCCTTCCCAGTACCTCCGTCACTGCATCCCATTTCACTCAGTCACTGCTTCCATTTCCATCAGTCACTGCATCCCATTACCCTCAGTCCCAGCATCCCATTACCCTCAGTCCCAGCATCCCATTTCCCACAGACACTGCATTTCATTTCCCTGAGACAAAGCATCTTATTTCCAACAGTCAGTGCATCCCATTTCATTCCCCAATGCATCTCATTTCACGCAGTCACTGCATCGCATTTCACTCAGTCACTGCATCCCATTTCACTCAGTCGCTGCATCCCATTCCACTCAGTCGCTGCATCCCATTCCACTCAGTCGCTGCATCCCATTCCACTCAGTGAGTGCATCACATTTGCCACAGTCACTGCATCCTATTTCCTCAGTCACTGCATCTCCTTTCCACAGTCACAGCAATTCCATTTCACTCAGTCACTGCGTCCCATTTCACTCAGTCACTGCGTCCCATTTCACTCAGTCACTGCGTCCCATTTCCATCAGTCACTGCATCCCATTGTCCTCAGTCACTGCATCCCATTTCACTCAGTCACTGCATCCCATTTCACTCAGTCACTGCATCCCATTTCACTCAGCCACTGTATCCCATTTCACTCAGCCACTGCATCCCAGTTCACATAGTCACCGCATCCCAGTTCACACAGTCACCACATCCCCGTTCACAAAGTCACCGCATCCCATTTCCGTCAGTCACTGCATCCCCGTTCCATCAATCACTGAATCCGATTTCTATCAGTCACCGCGCATTTCACTCAGTCACTGTATCTCATTTCACTCTTTCACAGCATCTCATTTCACGCAGTCACTACATCGCATTTCACTCAGTCACTGCATCCCATTTGACTCAGTCACTGCATCCCATTCCACTCAGTCACTGCATCCCATTCCACTCAGTCACTGCATCCCATTTCACTCAGTCACTGCATCCCATTTCACTCAGTCAGTGCGTCACATTTCACTGAGGCACTGTATCCCATTTCCCTAAGTCACTGCACCCCAAACCCGCTCGGCACTGCAACCCTATTAACTCAGTCACTCCTTCCCAGTACCTCCATCACTGCATCCAATTTCACTCAGTCACTGCTTCCATTACCCTCAGTCCCAGCATCCCATTTCCCACAGACACTGCATTTCATTTCCCTAAGACACTGCATCTTATTTCCACCAGTCACTGCATCAAATTTCATTCCCCACTGCATCTCATTTCATGCAGTCACTGCATCGCATTTCACTCAGTCACTGCATCCCATTTCACTCAGTCACTGCATCCCATTCCACTCAGTCACTGCATCCCATTCCACTCAGTCACTGCATCTCCTTTCCACAGTCACGGCAATTCCATTTTACTCAGTCACTGCGTCCCATTTCACTCAGTCACTGCGTCCCATTTCAATCAGTCACTGCATCCCATTTCCCACTGTCACTGCATCCCATTTCCCAGTCACTGCATCCCATTTCCCTCAGTCACTGCATCCCATTTCCCTCAGTCACTGCATCCCATTGCCCTCAGTCACTGCATCCCATTGTCCTCAGTCACTGCATCCCATTTCACTCAGTCACTGCATCCCATTTCACTCAGTCACTGCATCCCATTTCACTCAGTCACTGCATCCCATTAACTTCAGTCGCAGGATCCCATTTCAAACAGACACTGCATCCCATTTCCGTCAGTCACTGCATCCCATTTCACTCAGTCACTGCATCCCATTTCACTCAGTCACTGCATCCCACTTCCCTCAGTCACTGCATCAAATTTCATGCAGTCACTGCATCCCATTTCACTCAGTCACTGCATCCCATTTCACTCCGCCACTGCATCCCATTTCACTCAGCCACTGCATCCCATTTCACTCAGCCACTGCATCCCAGTTCACATAGTCACCGCATCCCAGTTCACATAGTCACCGCATCCCAGTTCACATAGTCACCGCATCCCACTTCACACAGTCACCACATCCCAGTTCACAAAGTCACCGCATCCCATTTCCGTCAGTCACTGCATCCCAGTTCCATCAATCACTGTATCCGATTTCTATCAGTCACCGCGCTTTTCACTCAGTCACTGCATCTCATTTCACTCATGCACTGCATCCCATTTCATGCAGTCACTGCATCGCATTTCACTCAGTCACTGCATCCCATTTGACTCAGTCACTGCATCCCATTCCGCTCAGTCACTGCATCCCATTTCACTCAGTCAGTGCATCCCATTTCACTTAGGCACTGTATCCCATTTCCCTAAGTCACTGCGCCCCAAGCCCGCTCAGGCACTGCATCCCTCTTAACTCAGTCACTCCTTCCCAGGACCTCCGTCACTGCGTCCCATTTCACTCAGTCACTGCGTCCCATTTCCATCACTCACTGCATCCCATTTCCCACTGTCACTGCATCCCATTTCCCAGTCACTGCATCCCATTTCCCTCAGTCACTGCATCCCATTGCCCTCAGTCACTGCATCCCATTGCCCTCAGTCACTGCATCCCATTGTCCTCAGTCACTGCATTCCATTTCACTCAGTCACTGCATCCCATTCCACTCAGTCGCTGCATCCCATTCCACTCAGTCACTGCATCCCATTCCACTCAGTCACTGCATACCATTCCACTCAGTCACTGCATACCATTCCACTCAGTCACTGCATACCATTCAACTCAGTGAGTGCATCACATTTGCCACAGTCACTGCATCCTATTTCCTCAGTCACTGCATCTCCTTTCCACAGTCACAGCAATTCCATTTCACTCAGTCACTGCGTCCCATTTCACTCAGTCACTGCGTCCCATTTCCATCAGTCACTGCATCCCATTGTCCTCAGTCACTGCATCCCATTTCACTCAGCCACTGCATCCCATTTCACTCAGCCACTGCATCCCATTTCACTCAGCCACTGCATCCCAGTTCACATAGTCACCGCATCCCAGTTCACACAGTCACCACATCCCCGTTCACAAAGTCACCGCATCCCATTTCCGTCAGTCACTGCATCCCCGTTCCATCAATCACTGAATCCGATTTCTATCAGTCACCGCGCATTTCACTCAGTCACTGTATCTCATTTCACTCTTTCACAGCATCTCATTTCACGCAGTCACTACATCGCATTTCACTCAGTCACTGCATCCCATTTGACTCAGTCACTGCATCCCATTTGACTCAGTCACTGCATCCCATTCCACTCAGTCACTGCATCCCATTTCACTCAGTCACTGCATCCCATTTCACTCAGTCACTGCATCCCATTTCACTCAGTCACTGCATCCCATTAACTTCAGTCGCAGGATCCCATTTCAAACAGACACTGCATCCCATTTCACTCAGTCACTGCATCCCATTACCCTCAGTCACTGCATCCCACTTCCCTCAGTCACTGCATCCCACTTCCCTCAGTCACTGCATCCCACTTCCCTCAGTCACTGCATCCCATGTCCCACAAAAACTGCATCCCATTTCCATCAGGCACTGCAGGTCATGTCACTCAGTCACTGCATCCCATTTCACTCAGTCACTGCATCCCATTTCACTCAGTCACTGCACCCCATTTCACTCAGTCACTGCATCCCATTTCACTCAGTCATTGCATCCCATTTCACTCAGTCAGTGCGTCACATTTCACTCAGGCACTGTATCCCATTTCCCTAAGACACTGCTCCCCAAGCCCGCTCGTGCACTGCATCCCTATTAACTCAGTCACTCCTTCCCAGTACCTCCGTCACTGCAGCCCATTTCAAATCAGTCACTGCTTCAATTTCCATCAGTCACTGCATCTCATTTCACTCATTAACTGCATCCCATTTCAATCAGACACTGCATCCCATTCCACTCAGTCACTGCATCCCATTCCATTCAGTCAGTGCATCACATTTCACTCCTATTTCACTCTGACACTGCGTCCCGTTTCCCTCAGTCACTGCATCCCATTACCGTCCGTCACTCCATCCAATTACTGTCAGTCACTGCATCCCATTTTGATCAGTCAGTGCATCCCATTTCCACCAGTTACTGCATCCCATTTCTCTCAGCCACTGTATCCCATTTCCCTCAGTCACTGTACTCCAAGCCCGCTCGGGCACTGCCTCCCCATTAACTCAGTCACTCCTTCACAGGACCTCAGTCACTGCATCCCATGTCCCACAAAAACTGCATCCCATTTCCATCAGGCACTGCAGGTCATGTCACTCTGTCACTGCATTCAATTTCCATCAGTCACTGCATCTCATTTCACTCATTAACTGCATCCCATTTCAATCAGACACTGCATCCCATTCATTTCAGTCACTGCAACCCATTTCACTCAGTCAGTGCATCACATTTCACTCACGCACTGTATCCCATTTCCCTCAGTCACTGCACCACAAGCCCGCTCGGGCACTGCATCCCTGTTAATGCAGTCACTCTTTCCCAGTACCTCAGTCACTGCATCGCATTTCACTCAGTCACTGCATCCATTTTCACTCAGTCACTGCATTGGTTTCCATCAGTCACTGCATCCCATTACCCTCAGTCGCAGCATCCCATTTCCCATCGACACTGCATTTCCTTTCCCTAAGTCACTGCATCTCATTTCCAACAGTCACTGCCTCCCATTTCACTCCCCACTGCATCCCATTTCACTCAGCCACTGCATCCCATTTCACTCAGCCACTGCATCCCATTTCACTCGGCCACTGCATCCCATTTCACATAGTCACCGCATCCCAGTTCACACAGTCACCGCATCCCAGTTCACACAGTCACCGCATCCCAGTTCACACAGTCACCGCATCCCAGTTCACACAGTCACCGCATCCCAGTTCACACAGTCACCGCATCCCAGTTCACACAGTCACCGCATCCCAGTCACTGCATCCCAGTCACTGCATCCCAGTCACTGCATCCCATTTCCATCAGTCACTGCATCCCATTTCACTCAGTCACTGCATCCCATTTCACTCAGCCACTGCATCCCAGTTCACATAGTCACCGCATCCCAGTTCACACAGTCACCGCATCCCGTGTCCATCAGTCACTGCATCCCATTTCCCACGGTCACTGCATCTCCTTTCCTCAGTCATTGCATCCCATTTCACTCAGTCACTGCAGGCCATTTCCCTCAGTCATTGCATCCCACTACCATCAGTCACTGCATACCATTTCCATCAGTCACTGCATCCCATTACCCTCAGTCGCAGCATCCCATTTCCCACAGACACTGCATTTCCTTTCCCTAAGTCACTGCATCTCATTTCCACCAGTCACTGCATCCCATTTCACTCCTCACTGCATCCCATTTCACTCAGCCACTGCATCCCATTTCACTCGGCCACTGCATCCCAGTTCACATAGTCACCACATCCCAGTTCACAAAGTCACCGCATCCCAGTTCCGTCAGTCACTGCATCCCAGTTCCATCAGTCACTGTATCCGATTTCTATCAGTCACTGCGCGCATTTCACTCATTCACTGCATCCCATTTCACGCAGTCACTGCATCGCATTTCACTCAGTCACTGCATCCCATTTCACTCAGTCAGTGCGTCACATTTCACTCAGTCAGTGCGTCACATTTCACTCAGGCACTGTATCCCATTTCCCGAAGTCACTGCACCCCAAGCCCGCTCGGGCACTGCATCCCTATTAACTCAGTCACTCCTTGCCAGTACCTCCGTCACTGCATCCCATTTCACTCAGTCACTGCTTCCATTTCCATCAGTCACTGCATCCCATTACCCTCAGTCACTGCATCCCATTACCCTCAGTCCCAGCATCCCATTTCCCACAGACACTGCATTTCATTTCCCTAAGTCACTGCATCTCATTTCCACCAGTCACTGCATCCCATTTCACTCCCACTGCATCTCATTCCACTCAGTCACTGCATCCCATTCCACTCAGTCACTGCATCCCATTCCACTCAGTCAGTGCATCACATTTCACTCAGGCACTGTATCCCATTTCCCTAAGTCACTGCACTCCAAGCCTGCTCGGGCACTGCATCCCTCTTAATTCAAACACTCCTTCCCAGTACTTGAGTCACTGCATCGCATTTCACTCAGCCACTGCATCCCAGTACACACAGTCACCGTGTCCCAGTTCACACAGCCCCTGCATCCCATTTCCAACAGTCACTGCATCTCATTTCACACTTTCAATGCTTCACATTCCACTCAGTCACTGCTTCCCATTTCCCACAATCAGTGCATCTCCTTTCCTCAGTCACTGCATCCCATTTCACTCAGTTACTGCAGGCCATTTCTCTCAGTCACTGCATCCCATGACCATCAGTCACTACATCCCATTACCCTCAGTCACTGCATCACAGTACGCTCAGTCACTGCATCCCATTTCCCTCAGACAGTGCATCCCATTTCCATCAGTCACTGCATCCCATTACCCTCAGTCACTGCATCCCATTACCCTCAGTCACTGCATCCCATTTCACTCAGTCACTGCATCCCATTTCCCATAGTCACTGCATCTCCTTTCCACAGTCACAGTATCCCATTTCACTCAGTCACTGCATCCCATTCCCCTCAGTCCCTACATCCCATTACCCTGAGTCACAGTATGCCATTTCCCACAGTCACTGCATCTCGTTTCCCTCAGTCACTGCATCCCATTTCCCACACTCACTGCATCCCATTTCCAACAGTGACTGCATCCCATTGCCAACAGTCACTGCAATCCATTTCCAACAGTCACTGCATCCCATTTCCAAGAGTCAGAGCATCCCATTTCACTCAGCCACTGCATCCCATTTCCCTCAGTCACTGTATCCCACATCACTCAATCACTGCCGGCCATTTCACTCATTGACTGCATCCTATTTTACGATGACACTGCGTCCCATTTCCCTCAGTCACTGCATCCTATTACCGTCCGTCACTCCATCCAATTACTGTTAGTCACTGCATCCCATTTCGATCAGTCACAGCATCCCATTTCCACCAGTTACTGCATCCCATTTCACTCAGCCACTGCATCCCATTTCACGAAGACAGTGCATCCCATTTCTCTCAGCCACTGTATCCCATTTCCCTCAGTCACTGTACTCCAAGCCCGCTCGGGCACTGCCTCCCCATTAACTCAGTCACTCCTTCCCAGGATCTCAGTTACTGCATCCCATGTCCCACAAAAACTGCATCCCATTTCCATCAGGCACTGCAGGTCATGTCACTCTGTCACTGCATTCAATTTCCATCAGTCACTGCATCCCATTACACTCATTAACTGCATCTCATTTCACTCAGTCACTGCATCCCATTCCATTCAGTCACTGCATCCCGTTTCACTCAGTCAGTGCATCACATTTCACTCAGGCACTGTATCCCATTTCCCCAAGTCACTGCACCGCAAGCCCGCTCGGGCACTTCATCCCTATTAATTCAGTCATTCCTTCCCAGTACCTGAGTCACTGCATCGCATTTCACTCAGCCACTGCATCCCAGTTAACACAGTCACCGCATCCCAGTTCACACAACCACTGCATCCCATTTCAAACAGTCACTGCATCTTATTTCACTCTTTCAATGCTTCACATTCCACTCAGTCACCGCTTCCCATTTCCCACAGTCACTGCATCTCCTTTCCTCAGTCACTTCCTCCCATTTCACTCAGTCACTGCAGGCCATTTCCCTCAGTCACTGCATCCCATTTCCCTCAGTCACTGCATCCCACTTCCCTCAGTCAGTGCATCCCATTTCACTCAGTCACTGCATCCCATTTCACTCAGTCACTGCAACCTATTTCACTCAGTCACTGCATCCCATTTCGTTCAGTCACTGCATCCAATTTCCGTCAGTCACTCCATCCCATTTCCCTCAGTCGCAGCATCCCATTTCCCACAGACACTGCATTTACTTTCCCTAAGTCACTGCATCTCATTTCCACCAGTCACTGCATCCCATTTCACTCCCCACTGCATCCCATTTCACTCAGCCACTGCATCCCATTTCACTCAGCCACTGCATCCCAGTTCACATAGTCACCGCATCCCAGTTCACACAGCCACTGCATCCCATTTCACTCAATGCTTCACTTTACACTCAGTCAGGGCATCCCATTTCCATCTGTCACTGCGTCCCATTTCCTCAGTCACTGCATCTCCTTTCCACAGTCACGGCAATCCAATTTCACTCAGTCACTGCATCCCATTGCCCGCCGCCACTGCATCCCATTGTCCTCAGTCACTGCATCCCATTGTCCTCATTCACTGCATCCCATTGTCCTCATTCACTGCATCCCATTGTCCTCATTCACTGCATCCATTTTCACTCAGTCACTGCATCCCATTTCACTCAGATACTGCATCCCATTTCACTCAGACACTGCATCCCATTTCCCTCAGACACTGCATCTGATTTCCATCAGTCACTGCATCCCATTTCCCTCAGTCATTGCATCCAATTTCCCACATTCACTGCATCTCCTATCCCTCATTCACTGCATCCCATTAACCACAGTCACTGCATCGCGTTGCCCTCAGTCACTGCATCACATTACCCTCAGTCAGAGCATCCCATTTCTCACATTCACTGCATCTCCTTTCCCTCAGTCAATGCGTCACATTCCACTGAGTCACTGCATCCCATTACCCTGAGTCACAGTATGCCATTTCCCACAGTCACTGCATCTCCTTTCCCTCAGTCACTGCATCCCATTTCCATCAGTCAATGCGTCCCATTCATCTCAGTCACTGAATCCCATTTCCCTCATTCACTGCATCCCATTTCCATTAGACACTGCATCCCATTTATCTCAGTCACTGAATCCCATTTATCTCAGTCACTGAATCCCATTTCCCTCAGTCACTGCATCCCATTCCCCACAATCACTGAATCCCATTTCCCTCATTCACTGCATCCCATTTCCATCAGTCACTGCATCCCATTTATCTCAGTCACTGCATCTCATTCCCCACAGTCGCTGCACCCCATTCCCCACAGTCACTGCATCCCATTCCCCACAGACACGGCATCCCATTCACTTTAGTCGCAGCATCCCATTTAAAACAGACAATGCATCTCCTTTCCCTCAGTCACTGCAACCCTATTCACACAGCCACTGCATCCCAGTTCACACAGCCACTGCATCCCATTTCACTCAATGCTTCACCTTACACTCAGGCAGGGCATCCCATTTCCATCCGTCACGGCAATCCCATTTCACTCAGTCACTGCATCCCATTTCACTCAGTCACTGCATCCCATTTCACAGAGTCACTGCATCTCCTTACCATCAGTCACTGCGTCCCATTTCACACAGTCACTGCATCCTATTTCCCAGTCACTGCATCCCATTGTCCTCATTCACTGCAGCCGATTCCCCTCAGTCACTGCATCCCATTTCACTCAGTCACTGCATCACATTACCCTCAGTCACTGCATCCCATTACCTTCAGTCGCAGGATCCCATTTCCCTCAGTCACTGCATCCCATTTCCCTCAGTCACTTCATCTCCTTTCCACAGTCACGGCAATCCCATTTCACTCAGTCACTGCATCCCATTTCACTCAGTCACTGCATCCCATTCCCCTCAGTCACTGCATCCCATTCCCCTCAGTCACTGCATCCCATTCCCCTCAGTCACTGCATCCCATTACCCTCAGTCACTGCATCCCATTACCCTCAGTCACTGCATCCCATTACCCTCAGTCACTGCATCCCATTACCCTCAGTCACTGCATCCCATTACCCTCAGTCACTGCATCCCATTTCCGTCAGTCACTGCATTCCATTTCCCTCAGTCACTGCATACCATTTCCATCAGTCACTGCATCCCAGTTCACTCAGTCTCGGCATCTCATTTCCCTCAGTCACTACATCCCATTTCCATCAGTCACTGCATCCCATTTATCTCAGTCACTGCATCTCATTCCCCACAGTCGCTGCACCCCATTCCCCACAGTCACTGCATCCCATTCCCCACAGACACGGCATCCCATTCACTTTAGTCGCAGCATCCCATTTAAAACAGACAATGCATCTCCTTTCCCTCAGTCACTGCATCCCTCTTCACATAGCCACTGCATCCCAGTTCACACAGCCACTGCATCCCATTTCACACAGCCACTGCATCCCATTTCACACAGCCACTGCATCCCATTTCACACAGCCACTGCATCCCATTTCACACAGCCACTGCATCCCATTTCACTCAATGCTTCACCTTACACTCAGGCAGGGCATCCCATTTCCATCCGTCACGGCAATCCCATTTCACTCAGTCACTGCATCCCATTTCACTCAGTCACTGCATCCCATTTCACAGAGTCACTGCATCTCCTTACCATCAGTCACTGCGTCCCATTTCACACAGTCACTGCATCCCATTTCCCAGTCACTGCATCCCATTGTCCTCATTCACTGCATCCGATTCCCCTTAGTCACTGCATCCATTTTCACTCAGTCACTGCATCCCATTTCACTCAGTCACTGCATCCCATTTCACTCAGTCACTGCATCCCATTTCACTCAGTCACTCCATCTCCTTTCCATCAGTCACTGCATCCCATTTCACTCAGTCACTGCATCACATTACCCTCAGTCACTGCATCCCATTACCTTCAGTCGCAGGATCCCATTTCCCTCAGTCACTGCATCCCATTTCCCTCAGTCACTGCATCCCATTTCACTCAGTCACTGCATCTCCTTTCCATCAGTCACTGCGTCCCATTTCACTTAGTCACTGCGTCCCATTTCCGTCAATCACTGCATCCCATTTCCCAGTCACTGCATCCCATTGCCATCAGTCACTACATCCCATTACCCTCAGTCACTGCATCACAGTACGCTCAGTCACAGCATCCCATTTCCCTCAGACACTGCATCCCATTTCCATCAGTCATTGCATCCCATTACTCTCAGTCACTGCATCCCATTTCACTCAGTCACTGCATGCCATTTCCCACAGTCACTTCATCTCCTTTCCATCAGTCACTGCATCCCATTTCCATCAGTCAATGCGTCCCATTCATCTCAGTCACTGAATCCCATTTCCCTCATTCACTGCATCCCATTTCCATCAGTCACTGCATCCCATTTGTCTCAGTCACTGAATCCCATTTCACTCAGTCACTGCATCCCATTCCCCACAATCACTGAATCCCATTTCCCTCATTCACTGCATCCCATTTCAATCAGTCACTGCATCTCATTCCCCACAGTCGCAGCACCCCATTCCCCACAGTCACTGCATGCCATTCCCAACAGACACGGCATCCCATTCACTTTAGTCGCAGCATCCCATTTAAAACAGACAATGCATCTCCTTTCCCTCAGTCACTGCATCCCTATTCACACAGCCAATGCATCCCTATTCACACAGTCACCGCATCCCATTTCACTCAGTCACTGCATGCCATTTCCCATAGTCACTGCATCTCCTTTCCTCAGTCACAGTATCCCATTTCACTCAGTCACTGCATCCCATTCCCCTCAGTCACTGCATCCCATTACCCTGAGTCACAGTATGCCATTTCCCACAGTCACTGCATCTCCTTTCCCTCAGTCACTGCATCCCATTTCCATCAGTCAATGCGTCCCATTCCCCACAATCACTGAATCCCATTTCCCTCATTCACTGCATCCCATTTCCATCAGTGACTACATCCCATTACCCTCAGTCACTGCATCCCATTTCACACAGCCACTGCATCCCATTTCACTCAATGCTTCACCTTGCACTCAGTCAGGGCATCCCATTTCCATCCGTCACGGCAATCCCATTTCACTCAGTCACTGCATCCCATTTCCCATAGTCACTGCATCTCCTTTCCTCAGTCACAGTATCCCATTTCACTCAGTCACTGCATCCCATTCCCCTCAGTCACTGCATCCCATTACCCTGAGTCACAGTATGCCATTTCCCACAGTCACTGCATCTCCTTTCCCTCAGTCACTGCATCCCATTTCCATCAGTCAATGCGTCCCATTCCCCACAATCACTGAATCCCATTTCCCTCATTCACTGCATCCCATTTCCATCAGTGACTACATCCCATTACCCTCAGTCACTGCATCCCATTTCACACAGCCACTGCATCCCATTTCACTCAATGCTTCACCTTGCACTCAGTCAGGGCATCCCATTTCCATCCGTCACGGCAATCCCATTTCACTCAGTCACTGCATCCCATTTCCCATAGTCACAGCATCTCCTTTCCTCAGTCACAGTATCCCATTTCACTCAGTCAATGCTTCCCATTTCCCTCAGTCACTGCATCTCATTTCACTCAGTCACTGCATCTCATTTCACTCAGTCACTGCATCTCATTTCACTCAGTCACTGCATCCCATTTCCCTCACTCACTGCACCCCAAGTCCGCTCGGGCACTGTATCCCCATGAACTGAGTCACTCCTTCCCAGTACCTCAGTCACTGCATCCCATTTCATGCAGTCACTGCATCCCATTTCCCACAGTCACTGCATCCCATTTCACTCAGTCACTGAATCCCATTTCCCTCATTCACTGCATCCCATTTCCATTAGTCACTGCATCCCATTTATCTCAGTCACTGAATCTCATTCCCCACAGTCGCTGCACCCCATTCCCCACAGTCACTGCATCCCATTCCCCACAGACACGGCATCCCATTCACTTGAGTCGCAGCATCCCATTTCAAACAGACACTGCATCTCCTTTCCCTCAGTCACTGCATCCCTATTCACACAGCCACTGCATCCCAGTTCACACAGCCACTGCATCCCAGTTCACACAGCCACTGCATCCCAGTTCACACAGCCACTGCATCCCATTTCACACAGCCACTGCATCCCATTTCACTCAATGCTTCACCTTACACTCAGTCAGGGCATCCCATTTCCATCCGTCACGGCAATCCCATTTCACTCAGTCACTGCATCCCATTTCACTCAGTCACTGCATCCTATTTCACAGAGTCACTGCATCTCCTTACCATGAGTCACTGCGTCCCATTTCACTCAGTCACTGCATCCCATTTCCCAGTCACTGCATCCCATTGTCCTCATTCACTGCAGCCGATTCCCCTCAGTCACTGCATCCCATTTCCCTCAGTCACTGCATCCCATTTCCCTCAGTCACTGCATCCCATTTCACTCAGTCACTGCGTCCCATTTCCCATAGTCACTGCATCCCATTTCCCAGTCACTGCATCCCATTTCCCTCAGTCACTGCGTCCCATTCCCCATAGTCACTGCATCCCATTTCCCAGTCACTGCATCCCATTGTCCTCATTCACTGCAGCCGATTCCCCTCAGTCACTGCATCCCATTTCACTCAGTCACTGCATCACATTACCCTCAGTCACTGCATCCCATTACCTACAGTCGCAGGATCCCATTTCACTCAGTCACTGCATCTCCTTTCCATCAGTCACTGCGTCCCATTTCACTTAGTCACTGCGTCCCATTTCCGTCAATCACTGCATCCCATTTCCCAGTCACTGCATCCCATTGCCATCAGTCACTACATCCCATTACCCTCAGTCACTGCATCACAGTACGCTCAGTCACAGCATCCCATTTCCCTCAGACACTGCATCCCATTCCCATTAGTCACTGCATCCCATTTCCATCAGTCACTGCATCCCATTACTCTCAGTCACTGCATCCCATTTCACTCAGTCACTGCATGCCATTTCCCACAGTCACTTCATCTCCTTTCCATCAGTCACTGCATCCCATTTCCATCAGTCAATGCGTCCCATTCATCTCAGTCACTGAATCCCATTTCCCTCATTCACTGCATCCCATTTCCATCAGTCACTGCATCCCATTTGTCTCAGTCACTGAATCCCATTTCACTCAGTCACTGCATCCCATTTATCTCAGTCACTGCATCTCATTCCCCACAGTCACTGCATCCCATTCCCAACAGACACGGCATCCCATTCACTTTAGTCGCAGCATCCCATTTAAAACAGACAATGCATCTCCTTTCCCTCAGTCACTGCATCCCTATTCACACAGCCACTGCATCCCTATTCACACAGTCACTGCATCCCATTTCACTCAGTCACTGCATGCCATTTCCCATAGTCACTGCATCTCCTTTCCTCAGTCACAGTATCCCATTTCACTCAGTCACTGCATCCCATTCCCCTCAGTCACTGCATCCCATTACCCTGAGTCACAGTATGCAATTTCCCACAGTCACTGCAGCTCCTTTCCCTCAGTCACTGCATCCCATTTCCATCAGTCAATGCGTCCCATTCCCCACAATCACTGAATCCCATTTCCCTCATTCACAGCATCCCATTTCCATCAGTCACTACATCCCATTACCCTCAGTCACTGCATCACAGTACGCTCAGTCACTGCATCCCATTCCCATCAGTCACTGCATCCCATTTCCAACAGTCACTGCATCCCATTTCCAACAGTCACTGCATCCCATTTCACTCAGTCACTGCATCCCATTCCCCTCAGTCACTGCATCCCATTACCCTGAGTCACAGTATGCCATTTCCCACTATCACTGCATCTCCTTTCCCTCAGTCACTGCATCCCATTTCCATCAGTCAATGCGTCCCATTCATCTCAGTCACTGAACCCCATTTCCCGCATTCACTGCATCCCATTTCTATCAGTCACTGCATCTCATTTATCTCAGTCACTGCACCTCATTCCCCACAGTCGCTGCACCCCATTCCCCACAGTCACTGCATCCCATTCCCCACAGACACGGCATCCCATTCACTTGAGTCGCAGCATCCCATTTCAAACAGACACTGCATCTCCTTTCCCTCAGTCACTGCATCCCTATTCACACAGCCACTGCATCCCAGTTCACACAGCCACTGCATCCCATTTCACACAGCCACTGCATCCCATTTCACACAGCCACTGCATCCCATTTCACTCAATGCTTCACCTTGCACTCAGTCAGGGCATCCCATTTCCATCCGTCACGGCAATCCCATTTCACTCAGTCACTGCATCCCATCGCACTCAGTCACTTCATCCCATTTCCTTCAGTCACTGCATCCCATTTCCGTGAGTCACTGCGTCCCATTTCCCACAGTCACTGCATCTCCTTTCCCCAAGTCACGGCGTCTCATTTCCATCAGTCACTGCGTCTCATTTCACTCAGTCACTGCGTCCCATTTCCCATAGTCACTGCATCCCATTTCCCAGTCACTGCATCCCATTTCCCAGTCACTGCATCCCATTTTCCTCATTCACTGCAGCCGATTCCCCTCAGTCACTGCATCCCATTTCACTCAGTCACTGCATCACATTACCCTCAGTCACTGCATCCCATTTCCGCAGTCACGGCAATCCCATTTCACTCAGTCACTGCATCCCATTTCACTCAGTCACTGCATCGCATTTCACAGAGTCACTGCATCTCCTTTCCATCAGTCACTGCATCCCATTTCACTCAGTCACTGCATCGCATTTCCATCAATCACTGCATCCCATTACCATCAGTCACTACATCACATTACCCTCAGTCACTGCATCACAGTACGCTCAGTCACTGCATCCCATTTCCCTCAGACACTGCATCCCATTCCCATCAGTCACTGCATCCCATTTCCAACAGTCACTGCATCCCATTACTCTCAGTCACTGCATCCCATTTCACTCAGTCACTGCATGCCATTTCCCTCAGTCACTGCATGCCATTTCCCTCAGTCACTGCATCTCCTTTCCATCAATCACTGCATCCCATTCCCCATAGTCACTGCATCCCATTTCCCAGTCAAGGCATCCCATTGTCCTCATTCACTGCAGCCGATTCCCCTCAGTCGCAGGATCCCATTTCCCTCAGTCACTGCATCCCATTTCCCTCAGTCACTGCATCCCATTTCTCTCAGTCACTGCGTCCCATTTCCCATAGTCACTGCATCCCATTTCTCAGCCACTGCATCCCGTTTCACTCAATGCTTCACCTTACACTCAGTCAGGGCATCCCATTTCCATCCGTCACGGCAATCCCATTTCACTCAGTCACTGCACATCATTTCCCAGTCACTGCATCCCATTTCCCTCAGTCACTGCATCCCATTCTCTTCAGTCACTGCATCCCATTTCACAGAGTCACTGCATCTCCTTTCCATCAATCACTGCATCGCATTTCACTTAGTCACTGCGTCCCATTTCCATCAATCACTGCATCCCATTTCCCAGTCACTGCATCCCATTTCCCTCAGTCACTGCATCCCATTCTCCTCAGTCACTGCATCCCATTTCACTCAGTCACTGCATCTCATTTCCGTCAGTTACTCCATCATATTTCCATCAAACAAGGCATCTCATTTCACTCAGTCACTGCATCGCATTTCACTCAGTCAGTGCGTCGCATTTCACTCAGGCACTGTATCCCATTTCCCTGAGTCACTGCACCCCAAGCCCGCTCGGGCACCGCATCCCTATTAACTCAGTCACTCCTTCCCAGTACCTCAGTCACTGCATCCCATGTCCCACAGTAACTGCATCACATTTCCATCAGTCACTGCATCTCATTTCACTCATTAACTGCATCCCATTTCCCTCAGTCATGGCGTTCCATTTCCCTCAGTCGTTGGATCCCATTTCTCTCAGTCACTGCATCCCGTTTCTCACTGATGCTGCATTCAATTTCTGTCGGACACTGTATCCCATTTCCATCAGTCACTGCATCCCATTAACGTCAGTCACTGCGTCCCATTTCACTCAGTCACTGCGTCCCATTTCCCATCGTCACTGCATCCCATTTCCCAGTCACTGCATCCCATTTCCCAGTCACTGCATCCCATTTCACCCAGTCACTGCATCCCATTACCTTCAGTCGCAGGATCCCATTTCCAACAGACACTGCATTCCATTTCCGTCAGTCAGTGCATCCCATTTCCCTCAGTCACTGCATCTCCTTTCCATCAGTCACTGGATCCCAGTTCACTCAGTCTCGGCATCTCATTTCCCTCAGTCACTGCATCCCATTTCCCTCAGTCACTGCATCCCATTTCCTCAGTCACTGCATCCCATTTCCTCAGTCACTGCATCTCCTTTCCACAGTCACGGCAATCCCATTTCACTCAGTCACTGCATCCCATTTCACTCAGTCACTGCATCCCATTTCACAGAGTCACTGCATCTCCTTTCAATCAATCACTGCATCCCATTTCACTTAGTCACTGCGTCCCATTTCCAACAATCACTGCATCCCATTTCCCAGTCACTGCATCCCATTTCCCTCAGTCACTGCATCCCATTCTCCTCAGTCACTGCATCCCATTTCACTCAGTCACTGCATCACTTTTCACTCTGTCACTGCATCTCATTTCCGTCAGTTACTCCATCATATTTCCATCAAACAAGGCATCTCATTTCACTCAGTCACTGCATCGCATTTCACTCAGTCAGTGCTTCCCACTTCACTTAGCCACTGCATGTCATTTCACTTAGTGACTGCATCCCATTTCCCTCAGTCACTGCGTCCCATTTCACTCAGTGATGCGTCCCATTTCACTCAGTGATGCGTCCCATTTCACTCAGTGATGCGTCCCATTTCACTCAGTGATGCGTCCCATTTCACTCAGTGATGCGTCCCATTTCACTCAGTGACTGTAACTCATTTCACTCAGTGGCTGCAACACATTTCACTCAGAGACTGCATCCCATTTCACTCAGAGACTGCATCCCATTTCACTCAGTCACTGCATCCCATTTCACTCAGTCACTGCATCCCATTTCACTCAGTCACTGCATCCCATTTCCTCAGTCACTGCATCTCCTTTCCACAGTCACGGCAATCCCATTTCACTCAGTCACTGCATCCCATTTCACTCAGTCACTGCATCCCATTTCACTCAGTCACTGCATCCCATTTCACTCAGTCACTGCATCTCCTTTCCATCAATCACTGCATCCCATTCCCCATAGTCACTGCATCCCATTTCCCAGTCAAGGCATCCCATTGTCCTCATTCACTGCAGCCGATTCCCCTCAGTCGCAGGATCCCATTTCCCTCAGTCACTGCATCCCATTTCCCTCAGTCACTGCATCCCATTTCCCTCAGTCACTGCATCCCATTTCACTCAGTCACTGCATCCCATTTCACTCAGTCACTGCATCCCATTTCCCTCAGTCACTGCATCCCATTTCCCTCAGTCACTGCATCCCATTTCACTCAGTCACTGCATCCCATTTCACTCAGTCACTGCATCCCATTTCACTCAGTCACTGCGTCCCATTTCCCATAGTCACTGCATCCCATTTCCCAGCCACTGCATCCCATTTCACACAGCCACTGCATCCCGCTTCACTCAATGCTTCACCTTACACTCAGTCAGGGCATCCCATTTCCATCCGTCACGGCAATCCCATTTCACTCAGTCACTGCACATCATTTCCCAGTCACTGCATCCCATTTCCCTCAGTCACTGCATCCCATTCTCCTCAGTCACTGCATCCCATTTCACAGAGTCACTGCATCTCCTTTCCATCAATCGCTGCGTCCCATTTCACTTAGTCACTGCGTCCCATTTCCATCAATCACTGCATCCCATTTCCCAGTCAATGCATCCCATTTCCCTCAGTCACTGCATCCCATTCTCCTCAGTCATTGCATCCCATTTCACTCAGTCACTGCATCACTTTTCACTCTGTCACTGCATCTCATTTCCGTCAGTTACTCCATCATATTTCCATCAAACAAGGCATCTCATTTCACTCAGTCACTGCATCGCATTTCACTCAGTCAGTGCTTCCCATTTCACTTAGTCACTGCATGTCATTTCACTCAGTGACTGCATCCCATTTCCCTCAGTCACTGCGTCCCATTTCACTCAGTGATGCGTCCCATTTCACTCAGTCACTGCATCACATTTCACTCAGTCACTGCATCACATTTCACTCAGTCACTGCATCACATTTCACTCAGTCACTGCATCACATTTCACTCAGTCACTGCATCACATTTCACTCAGTCACTGCATCACATTTCACACAGTCACTGCATCACATTTCACACAGTCACTGCATCACATTTCACTCAGTCACTGCACCTCGTTCACCATAGTCACTGCATTCCATTTCCCTCGGTCACTGTTTCCCGTATCTCACAGGCGCTGCATTCAATTTCCCACACTCACTGCATCCCATTTCCCATAGTCACAGCATCTCCTTTCCCTCAGTCTCTGCATCGCATTTCACTCAGTCAATGCTTCCCATTTCCCTCAGTCACTGCATCTCATTTCACTCAGTCACTGCATCTCATTTCACTCAGTCACTGCATCTCATTTCACTCAGTCACTGCATCTCATTTCACTCAGTCACTGCATCTCATTTCACTCAGTCACTGCATCTCATTTCACTCAGTCACTGCATCCCATTTCACTCAGTCACTGCATCCCATTTCACTCAGGCACGGCATCCCTTTTCACTCAGGCACTGTATCCCATTTCCCTCACTCACGGCACCCCAGGTCCGCTCGGGCACTGCATCCCCATGAACTCAGTCACTCCTTCCCAGTACCTCAGTCACTGCATCCCATTTCACGCAGTCACTGCATCCCATTTCCCTCAGTCACTGCATCTCCTTCACCACAGTTACTGCATCCCATTTCACTCAGTCACTGAATCCCATTTCCCTCATTCACTGCATCCCATTTCCATCAGTCACTGCATCCCATTTATCTCAGTCACTGCATCTCAATCCCCACAGTCGCTGCACCCCATTCCCCACAGTCACTGCATCCCATTCCCCACAGACACGGCATCCCATTCACTTGAGTCGCAGCATCCCATTTCAAACAGACACTGCATCTCCTTTCCCTCAGTCACTGCATCCCTATTCACACAGCCACTGCATCCCAGTTCACACAGCCACTGCATCCCAGTTCACACAGCCACTGCATCCCATTTCACACAGCCACTGCATCCCATTTCACACAGCCACTGCATCCCATTTCACACAGCCACTGCATCACATTTCACACAGCCACTGCATCACATTTCACTCAGTCACTGCATCACATTTCACTCAGTCACTGCATCACATTTCACTCAGTCACTGCATCACATTTCACTCAGTCACTGCATCTCGTTCACCATAGTCACTGCATTCCATTTCCCTCGGTCACTGTTTCCCGTATCTCACAGGCGCTGCATTCAATTTCCCACACTCACTGCATCCCATTTCCCATCGTCACAGCATCTCCTTTCCCTTAGTCTCTGCATCGCATTTCGCTCAGTCAATGCTTCCCATTTCCCTCAGTCACTGCATCTCATTTCACTCAGTCACTGCATCCCATTTCACTCAGGCACTGTATCCCATTTCCCTCACTCACTGCACCCCAAGTCCGCTCGGGCACTGCATCCCCATGAACTGAGTCACTCCTTCCCAGTACCTCAGTCACTGCATCCCATTTCACTCAGTCACTGCATCCCATTTCCCTCAGTCACTGCATCTCCTTCACCACAGTCACTGCATCCCATTTCACTCAGTCACTGCATCCCATTTCCCTCAGTCACTGCATCTCCTTCACCACAGTCACTGCATCCCATTCCCCACAGTCACTGAATCCCATTTCCCTCATTCACTGCATCCCATTTCCATCAGTCACTGCATCTCCTTTCCACAGTCACGGCAATCCCATTTCACTCAGTCACTGCATCCCATTTCACTCAGTCACTGCATCCCATTTCCTCAGTCACTGCATCTCCTTTCCACAGTCACGGCAATCCCATTTCACTCAGTCACTGCATCTCCTTTCCATCAATCACTGCATCCCATTCCCCATAGTCACTGCATCCCATTTCCCAGTCAAGGCATCCCATTGTCCTCATTCACTGCAGCCGATTCCCCTCAGTCGCAGGATCCCATTTCCCTCAGTCGCAGGATCCCATTTCCCTCAGTCGCAGGATCCCATTTTCCTCAGTCACTGCATCCCATTTCCATCAGTCACTGCGTCCCATTTCCCTCAGTCACTGCGTCCCATTTCCCATAGTCACTGCATCCCATTTCTCAGCCACTGCATCCCATTTCACACAGCCACTGCATCCCGCTTCACTCAATGCTTCACCTTACACTCAGTCAGGGCATCCCATTTCCATCCGTCACGGCAATCCCATTTCACTCAGTCACTGCACATCATTTCCCAGTCACTGCATCCCCTTTCCCACACTCACTGCATCCCATTCTCCTCAGTCACTGCATCCCATTTCACAGAGTCACTGCATCTCCTTTCCATCAATCGCTGCGTCCCATTTCACTTAGTCACTGCGTCCCATTTCCATCAATCACTGCATCCCATTTCCCAGTCACTGCATCCCATTTCCCTCAGTCACTGCATCCCATTCTCCTCAGTCACTGCATCCCATTTCACTCAGTCACTGCATCACTTTTCACTCAGTCACTGCGTCCCATTTCACTCAGTGATGCGTCCCATTTCACTCAGTGATGCGTCCCATTTCACTCAGTCACTGCATCACATTTCACTCAGTCACTGCATCCCATTTCACTCAGTCACTGCATCCCATTTCCCTCAGTCACTGCATCTCCTTCACCACAGTCACTGCATCCCATTCCCCACAGTCACTGAATCCCATTTCCCTCATTCACTGCATCCCATTTCCATCAGTCACTGCATCTCCTTTCCACAGTCACGGCAATCCCATTTCACTCAGTCACTGCATCCCATTTCACTCAGTCACTGCATCCCATTTCCTCAGTCACTGCATCTCCTTTCCACAGTCACGGCAATCCCATTTCACTCAGTCACTGCATCTCCTTTCCATCAATCACTGCATCCCATTCCCCATAGTCACTGCATCCCATTTCCCAGTCAAGGCATCCCATTGTCCTCATTCACTGCAGCCGATTCCCCTCAGTCGCAGGATCCCATTTCCCTCAGTCGCAGGATCCCATTTCCCTCAGTCGCAGGATCCCATTTTCCTCAGTCACTGCATCCCATTTCCATCAGTCACTGCGTCCCATTTCCCTCAGTCACTGCGTCCCATTTCCCATAGTCACTGTATCCCATTTCTCAGCCACTGCATCCCATTTCACACAGCCACTGCATCCCGCTTCACTCAATGCTTCACCTTACACTCAGTCAGGGCATCCCATTTCCATCCGTCACGGCAATCCCATTTCACTCAGTCACTGCACATCATTTCCCAGTCACTGCATCCCATTTCCCTCAGTCACTGCATCCCATTCTCCTCAGTCACTGCATCCCATTTCACAGAGTCACTGCATCTCCTTTCCATCAATCGCTGCGTCCCATTTCACTTAGTCACTGCGTCCCATTTCCATCCATCACTGCATCCCATTTCCCAGTCACTGCATCCCATTCTCCTCAGTCACTGCATCCCATTCTCCTCAGTCACTGCATCCCATTTCACTCAGTCACTGCATCACTTTTCACTCTGTCACTGCGTCCCATTTCACTCTGTCACTGCGTCCCATTTCACTCAGTGATGCGTCCCATTTCACTCAGTCACTGCATCACATTTCACTCAGTCACTGCATCACATTTCACTCAGTCACTGCATCACATTTCACTCAGTCACTGCATCTCGTTCGACATAGTCACTGCATTCAATTTCCCACACTCACTGCATCTCATTTCCCATAGTCACAGCATCTCCTTTCCCTCAGTCTCTGCATCGCATTTCACTCAGTCAATGCTTCCCATTTCCCTCAGTCACTGCATCTCATTTCACTCCGTCACTGCATCCCATTTCACTCAGGCACTGTATCCCATTTCCCTCACTCACTGCACCCCAAGTCCGCTCGGGCACTGCATCCCCATGAACTCAGTCACTCCTTCCCAGTACCTCAGTCACTGCATCCCATTTCATGCAGTCACTGCATCCCATTTCCCTCAGTCACTGCATCTCCTTCACCACAGTCACTGCATCCCATTTCACTCAGTCACTGAATCCCATTTATCTCAGTCACTGAATCCCATTTCCCTCAGTCACTGCATCCCATTCCCCACAGACAGTGAATCCCATTTCCCTCATTCACTGCATCCCATTTCCATCAGTCACTGCATCCCATTTATCTCAGTCACTGCATCTCATTCCCCACAGTCGCTGCACCCCATTCCCCACAGTCACTGCACCCCATTCCCCACAGTCACTGCATCCCATTCCCCACAGACACGGCATCCCATTCACTTGTGTCGCAGCATCCCATTTCAAACAGACACTGCATCTCCTTTCCCTCAGTCACTGCATCACATTTCACTCAGTCACTGCATCACATTTCACACAGTCACTGCATCACATTTCACACAGTCACTGCATCACATTTCACACAGTCACTGCATCACATTTCACACAGTCACTGCATCACATTTCACTCAGTCACTGCATCTCGTTCACCATAGTCACTGCATTCCATTTCCCTCGGTCACTGTTTCCCGTATCTCACAGGCGCTGCATTCAATTTCCCACACTCACTGCATCCCATTTCCCATAGTCACAGCATCTCATTTCCCTCACTCACTGCATCCCATTTCCCTAGGTCACTCCAACACATTTCCCACAGTCACTGCAACCCATTTCCCCCAGTCACTGCAACCTCTTTCCCACAGTCACTGCATCTCCTTTCCCACAGTCACTGCATCGCATTTCATTCAGTCACTGCGTCTCATAACCCTCTGTCCCTGCATTTCATTTCCCTCAGTGACTGCATCCCATTTCACTCAGTGACTGCATCCCATTTCACTCAGTCACTGCATCACATTTCACCGAGTCTCAGCACCCCATTTCACTCAGTCACTGCATGTCCCTTCCTCAGTCACAGCATCGCATTTCACTCAGCCACTGCATCACATTACCCTCAGTCACTGCATCTCATTTCCCTCAGTGACTGCATCACATTTCACTCGGTGAATGCATCACATTTCACTCAGTCACTGCCTCCCACTTCACTCAGACACTGCCTCCCATTTCACTCATCACTCCCTCCCATTTCAGTCAGTCACTCCCTCCCATTTCAGTAAGTCACTGCATCTCCTTTCCCTCAGTCAGTGCATCCCATTTCCCATAGTCACTGCCTCCCATTTCCCTCAGACACTGCATCCCATTTCCCTCAGTCACTGCATCCCATTTCCTATAGTCACTGCAACCCAATTCCCACAGTCACTGCATCCCATTTCCCTCAGTCACAGCATCCCATTTAATGGAGAGAGTGAATCCTATTCAACTGAGACAGCAAATCCATTTCCATCAGTCACCGCGCAATATTCCCCACAGTCACGGTATCACATTATCCTCAGTCACTGCGTCCCATTGCACTCAGTCACTGCGTCCCATTTCACTCAGTCACTGCATCCCATTTCACTCAGGCACTGCATCCCATTTCACTCAGGCACTGCATCCCATTTCACTCAGGCACTGCATCCCATTTCACTCAGGCACTGCCGCCCATTTCCCACAGTCACTGCAACCCATTTCCCACAGTCACTGCAACCCATTGCCCCTAGTCACTGCAACCCATTTCCCCAAGTCACTGCATCTCCTTTACTTCAGTCACTGCATCCCATTTCCCACATGTCACTGCATCACATTTCCTTCAGTCACTGCATCTCATTACCCTCAGTCCCTGCATTTCATTTCCCTCAGTGACTGCATCCCATTTCTCTCAGTCACTATATCCCATTTCCCACAGTCACTGCATCCGATTTCCCTCAGTCACTGCATTCCACTTCACTCAGTCACTGCATTCCACTTGACTCAGTCACTGCCTCCCACTTCACTCAGTCACTGCCTCCCACTTCACTCAGTCACTGCCTCCCACTTCACTCAGTCACTGCCTCCCACTTCACTCAGTCACTGCCTCCCACTTCACTCAGTCACTGCCTCCCGTTTCCCTCAGTCACTGCCTCCCATTTCCCACAGTCACAGCAAACGTTTCCCACAGTCACTGCAACCCAATTCCCACAGACACAGCATCCCATTTCTCTCAGTCACAGCATCCCAATACACTCAGTCACAGCATCCCATTACGCTCAGTAACAGCATTCCATTTCCCACAGTCACTGCATCTCCTTTCCCTCAGTCACTGCATCACATTTCACTCCGTCTGAGCACCCCATCTCACTCAGTCAGTGCAACCCATTTCCCATATTCACTGCATGTCCTTTCCTCAGTCACTGCATTCCATTTTCCTCAGTCACTGCATCCCAAATCCCTCAGTCACTGCAACCTTTTCGTACAGTCACTGCAACTCATTTCCCACAGTGACTGCATCCTATTTTACTCAGTCACAGCATCCCATTTCACTCAGGCAGTGCATCCCATTTCACTCAGGCACTGCATCTCATTTCCCTCAGTCACTGCATCTCACTTCCCTCAGTCACTTCGTCCCATTACCCTCAGTCACTGCGTCCCATTTCCCTGAGTCACTGCATCCCATTTCATTCAGTCACTGCATCCCATTTCACTCAGTCACTGCATCCCACTTCACTCAGTCACTGCATCCCACTTCACTCAGTCACTGCATCCCACTTCACTCAGTCACTGCATCCCACTTCACTCAGTCACTGCCTCCCTTTTCCCACAGTCACTGCAAACTTTTCTCACAGTCACTGCAACCCATTTCCCACAGTCACTGCGTCTCCTTTCCCACAGTCACTGCATCTCATTTCCCACAGTCACGGCACCTCCTGTCCCTCAGTCACGACACCACCTGTCCCTCAGTCACTGCATCTCATTTCCCTCTGTCACTGCATCTCATTTCCCTCAGTCACTGCATCTCATTTCCCTCAGTCACTGCATCTCATTTCCCTCAGTCACTGCATCTCATTTCGTTCAGTCAGTGCATCCCATTTCCATCAGTCACTGCATCCCATTATCCCTCAGTCACTGCATCCCATTTCACTCAGGCCCTGCATCCCATTTCATTCAGGCCCTGCATCCCATTTCACTCAGGCACGGCAGCCCATTTCACTCAGGCACTGCAGCCCATTTCACTCAGGCACTGCAGCCCATTTCACTCAGGCACTGCATCCCATTTCCCTCAGTCACTGCAACCCATTTCCCACAGTCACTGCAACCCATTTCCCCCAGTCACTGCATCTCCTTTACCACAGTCACTGCATCACATTTCATTCAGTCACTGCGTCTCATAACCCTCTGTCCCTGCATTTCATTTCCCTCAGTGACTGCATCCCATTTCACTCAGTGACTGCATCCCATTTCACTCAGTCACTGCATCACATTTCACCGAGTCTCAGCACCCCATTTCACTCAGTCACTGCATGTCCCTTCCTCAGTCACTGCATCTCATTTCCCTCAGTGACTGCATCACATTTCATTCGGTGACTGCATCACATTTCACTCAGTCACTGCCTCCCACTTCACTCAGTCACAGCCTCCCATTTCACTCAGTCACTCCCTCCCATTTCAGTCAGTCACTCCCTCCCATTTCAGTAAGTCACTGCATCTCCTTTCCCTCAGTCACTGCGTCACATTTCCCTCAGTCACTGCATCACATTTCACTCAGTCACTGCATCACATTTCACTCAGTCTGACCACCCCATCTCCCTCAGTCAGTGCATCCCATTTCCCATAGTCACTGCCTCCCATTTCCCTCAGTCACTGCATCCCATTTCTCTCAGTCAATATGTCCCATTTCCCACAGTCACTCCATCCCATTTCACTCAGTCACTGCATCCCATTTCACTCAGTCACTGCATCCCATTTCACTCAGTCACTGTCTCCCATTTCATCCAGTCACTGCATCGCATTTCCCTCAGTCACAGCATCGCATTTCCCTCAGTCACTGCATCCCATATCACTCAGTCAGTGCATCCCATTTCCCATAGTCACTGCATGTCCTTTCCTTAGTCACTGCATCGCATTTCACTCAGTCACTGCATCTCATTTCGTTCAGTCATTGCATCCCATTTCCATCAGTCACTGCACCCCATTATCACTCAGTCACTGCATCCCATTTCAATCAGTCACTGCAGGCCATTTCACTCAGGCACTGCATCCCATTTCCCTCAGTCACTGCAACCCATTTCCCACAGTCACTGCAACCCATTTCCCCTAGTCACTGCAACCCATTTCCCCAAGTCACTGCATCTCCTTTACTTCAGTCACTGCATCGCATTTCACTCAGTTACTGCATCCCATTTCCCACAGTCACTGCATCGCATTTCCTTCAGTCACTGCGTCTCATTACCCTCAGTCCCTGCATTTCATTTCCCTCAGTGACTGCATCCCATTTCTATCAGTCACTATATCCCATTTCCCACAGTCACTGCATCCCATTACACTCAGACAATGCATCCCATTTAATGGAGAGAGTGAATCCTATTCAACTGAGACAGCAAATCCATTTCCATCAGTCACCGCGCAATATTCCCCACAGTCACGGTATCACATTATCCTCAGTCACTGCGTCCCATTTCACTCAGTCACTGCCGCCCATTTCACTCAGGCACTGCCGCCCATTTCACTCAGTCAGTGTCTCCCATTTCATCCAGTCACTGCATCGCATTTCCCTCAGTCACTGCATCCCATTTCAATCAGTCAGTGCATCCCATTTCACTCAGTCACTGCATCTCATTTAACGGAGACAGTGAATCTTGTTCAACTGAGACAGTGAATCAATTTCCATCAGTCACCACACCCTACTCCCCACAGTCCCGACACCCCATCTCACTCAGTCAGTGGATTCCATTTCCCATAGTCACTGCATGTCCTTTCCTTAGTCACTGCATCGCATTTCACTCAGTCACTGCATCTCATTTCGTTCAGTCATTGCATCCCATTTCCATCAGTCACTGCATCCCATTATCACTCAGTCACTGCGTCCCATTGCACTCAGTCACTGCGTCCCATTTCACTCAGTCACTGCATCCCATTTCACTCAGGCACTGCATCCCATTTCACTCAGGCACTGCATCCCATTTCACTCAGGCACTGCAGCCCATTTCACTCAGGCACTGCATCCCATTTCCCTCAGTCACTGCAACCCATTTCCCACAGTCACTGCAACCCATTTCCCCTAGTCATTGCAACCCATTTCCCCAAGTCACTGCATCTCCTTTACTTCACTCACTGCATCGCATTTCACTCAGTCAGTGCATCCCATTTCCCACAGTCACTGCATCGCATTTCCTTCAGTCACTGCGTCTCATTACCCTCCGTCCCTGCATTTCATTTCCCTCAGTGACTGCATCCCATTTCTCTCAGTCACTATATCCCATTTCCCACAGTCACGGCATCACATTACAGTCAGACACTGCATCCCATTTCACTCAGTCACTGCATCCCATTTAATGGAGAGAGTGAATCCGATTCAACTGAGACAGCGAATCGATTTCCATCAGTCACCGCGCAATATTCCCACAGTCATGGCATCACATTACCCTCAGTCACTGCGTCCCATTACACTCAGTCACTGCGTCCCATTTCCCTCAGTCACTGCATCCCATTTCACTCAGTCACTGCATCCCATTTCATCCAGTCACTGCATCCCATTTCATCCAGTCACTGCATCCCATTTCATCCAGTCACTGCATCCCATTTAACAGAGACAGTGCATCTCACTGAACTGAGACAGTGCATCCCATTGCCCTAAGTCACAGCATTCCATTTCCAAGTCACTGCATCTCCAATCCCTCAGTCACTGCATCTCATTTCCTTCAGTCACTGCATCTTATTTCCCTCAATCACTGCATCCCATTTCACTCAGTCACTGCATCCCAATTCACTCAGTCACTGCATCCCATTTCACTCAGTCTCAGCACCCCATTTCACTCAGTCACTCCATGTCCCTTCCTCAGTCACAGCATCGCATTTCACTCAGTCACTGTATCACATTACCCTCAGTCACTGCATCCCATTTCACTCAGTCACTGCATCCCATTACGCTCAGTCACTCCATCCCAACACCCTCTGTCACTGCATCCCATTACCCTCTGTCACTGCCTCCCACTTCACTCAGTCACTCCCTCTCATTTCACTCAGTCACTGCATCCCATTTCACCCAGTCACTGCATCCCATTTCACTCAGTCACTGCATCGCATTACCCCTCAGGCACTGCGTACCATTTCACTCAGGCACTGCATCCCATTTCACCCAGTCACTGCATCCCATTTCACTCAGTCACTGCATCGCATTACCCCTCAGGCACTGCGTACCATTTCACTCAGGCACTGCATCCCATTTCACTCAGGCACTGCATCCCATTTCACTCAGGCACTGCATCCCATTTCACTCAGGCACTGCATCCCATTTCACTCAGGCACTGCATCCCATTTCAGTCAGTCACTTCCTCCCATTTCAGTCAGTCACTACCTCCCATTTCCCTCACTCACTGCATCCGATTTCCCTCAGTCACTGCATCCCACTTCACTCAGTCACTGCCTCCCACTTCACTCAGTCACTGCCTCCCATTTCAGACAGTCACTACCTCCCATTTCAGACAGTCACTGC